>NC_142939.1:35701532-35719032 GCF_046866305.1 Octopus bimaculoides
CTCCCTTTTCTTACTATATATATATATATATATATATATAGTAAGAAAAGGGAGGAAGAGAATTTCGATTATCCCCACGTGGTGAGTTGTAATGCAAAAAAATTATATATAATAAAAGAAGGACAATAATGTTAACTTCTCATTTTGTTGGTGTGATAAGTAAACATGCAAAAATCATATGCTAAAGTAGTGAGATGGATATGTGATCATGAACTGAAATATATACTGAGACCAATGTTGGTTATGTGGTCATATTTAGGTGTGTTCTGTATGTTTTTGATAAATAAATTTTCTTTATTTAAACATTATTGTACAGAAATTGTTTCTTTTAAGTGGTAGACGGGGAAAACTGAAATTTGGGTAGAGATTCCCTGCATGTCTCTATGTCTTCACGCAAATGTATCTGTCTATACCTTAGGAAACGGATCTGTTTCTTATGTAGTGTGGTTCTCCGTCTAAATGACTTACTTGTCTGTCCCATATAGTTGTGTCCACAACCTGAACAAGTTATACCATAAATTAAATTCTCGGATGCACAAGTTAAGTTGATCTTGGTTGTGAACCTATTTCCTTGTTTTAATTGGAATTCCGAGCATTCCAGTAAGGTGGGGCATGTTCCACAGCTTGGCAGTCCACATTGTATAATATTTGATTTCATGGTTGTGTAAATCTTTGCATTTGTGAGGTTGCGTGTTACATTTGATAAATTTGTGTTTTCAGAATGTTGCTCATTATTGGATCCCTAGTGAGCACTGGTAGATTTTGCACCATTGTTTCTGGGGTTGTGAGTTGATATATATCGCAGTATTTTGAGATGGGGTTTGAGAGCAATTACCTCCCTCGTCCTGAGTAATGACTATCGCCAATTACCTCCCTTTAGATTTTTTTGCTTGTTGATTCATTCACAAACTTTCATACAAGAACATGGACTAAAATCTTCTTAAGAAAATACGAAATTACAATATTTTTAATGTCATGAAAGGATTTATATTTATATTTCATATTTCATATTTTATCAGTTTTATTATTTATTTTATATTCATATATTTTTAAATTTTATATTTATTTATTATATTTTTCATATTTGTTCATATATCTTTTTCATATTTTTTTAATATATTCTTTTTCAGATATTTTCATATATTTTATAACTTTTGGCGTATTTCATATTTGTACACACCTCTTTAAAATTTTTTTGTATCATTTCTTATTTTCTTATATTTCTTAATTCATTTTTATTACTTTTTATCATATTTTATATTATATTGCACAAATTATATTCTTTTTTTACATCCATCCACATTCCTAGTATCATACACCTGGTTCTCTTTTTTTAATTACCGTCCTTTCATATTCACAGTTCTCTTTAGTGGTATCTTCGACACGAACCGTTTGGTTGTTCGGATTTTATACACAACTAAAACTGCCTAGTTCGGTAGAATAGTCCACGCCTACAGCACGTACTTGTGTTTCCGTGTATGTGAAACTATTAGTAGTGTGGTTTATGCATGTGAGGTGACCGTATAAAACAATATTTTTACTCTCGCCAGTTGGAGTACTCTCTATTGAACCTTATTACAACGGACCAATTAATTATATATATATATATATATATATATATATATATATATATATATATATATATATATATATATATATATATATATACTGTTGTCCCTTGCCAGGATGCGCAAATCTACATTAAAATGAAACTTCATAAAAAATATTTCTCACAATAAGCAAATCATCTCTACTTTTGAAATGAGTGTGGATAACTATGCTAGGCATTTCCTGGGACGAAGCACAAGCATTGTATTACAACATTTCACAATAGCTGCGACAAAATATATATATTACGGAGGGGGTCAGCTAAGTAGCGATAAGTAAAATTATAATGCTATTGTGAGTCCGAATATGCTTGATACATGTTCAAATTGGGGAACAAACTATTTGCTGGGCTTTGTCCTGGAGGATATATCTCGCTTGTTGACAAATGGTGTGTATACACCTAGATCAGCTTGCAGAGCCATTTACGTAGACTGTTAGATGCTAGCATTTTAGGAGTAGCTATCTAGTTCCCCGGTTCGAACGTGCATCAAGCATATTCGGACTAATAATAACATTACAAAAATACATATATGTCCAGGGACAATAAACATAGCAAACTGCTCTACATTTAGTTACCAAATTTCCACTGCTTCATGAAAAATCTCTTAAAACTAACAATGCGAAAATACTATGAGCCCTCAGAGGAGTATCTAAGTAATTAGACCGAACTAGCAGTTGAAGTAAAACATTATTTGATAGTTAAGGAATGTGTCTGTCATCATTTGTAAATTGCGCATCATACGTGGTGCACATCCAATTGAAATGACAAATTCTTGTATAATTTTAAAACGTTATTCAGGCATTCTTATGTCGCATTTATGAATCTTGAATACTTGAATCTATTTGTTCAATTGGTGCATATTCCCTAACTCGGAATATACCTTTGAAATATGCAAATTATTCTAATTTGAATAACTTTATATTTTTCTAGTGAAATCTCTTGTAATATTAATAATAGAAAACAAGTGACAGTGTGGATTTAAATGAAACAATAAAAGAATAAGAATTAGCCCCACCACCACCACCACCACCACGGGGACAAAATTCCAGGGAACAAATTTTACGCAAAAATATCAACTAATAAATATTTTAAATCTATTTATAAAATTTTACTTTCCTAAAATATTTTGATCGTAAAGAAAGAACAATATCCTGGTGGATATCGACTGCCGGGGCATTTTGTCCGAGGATTATTTTGTCCTCGGGGAGGAGCATATCTTATCCTAGTACTCATCAGCTATCAGCTTCTGTCTCCTCCGTAAATTTCAGCCTTCACATGCATGCTTAGAGTACGCCCACATGCTTGGGCCATTCTTTCAATATTCATCCAGCTTTCAATAAATTTACTGGAGGGGTAGCATTTCCCTCTCAAACCTCATTTTCCTTTCCTAGTTGAAATTGAAAAAGAATATGAGGGCTTGACCAAAGAGGAAAGTGCTGTCATAGCTTCTTCAGTCGTGTCTACTACACAACCTCTTTCGCCATAACCACCACAGAAAAGCTGCCTGTCCTTTGCGGCCATAGGAAGGCGGTGAGACTATCTCCAAGACAGAGCTGTTCTACAGCCGGATCTGTTTTACACAGGACAGCAGGTGTTCGACTTAATTCCATAAGTCAAAGTCAGCATGCTCGAACACTGTACAAGTGCATACAGAGAGGTTTGGTCGCTTTGCGTGCATCTCAGATAGGAGCGGCTGAAGGAACTTCCATGCCTGAAAAGGTTAACAGGTCTTCCGTTGGCAGGTCAGAGGTTCCTGGAAGTAATCCACTGGCCCCTGCACAAAAGTCTTCCTGGTAAGTTCAGCCCGGTTAATTGACGCCCAGTGTTGCTCTGAGAATTTCGACGCTTTAAACTACCTCTAATACTATGTAGAACACCATAGTGTAATATCTACTGCCGCACAGATAGTTGTGAGCGCCTGACGGCACTTTAGGTAGTAGGTGTCTTGCTTCGGTCTACGTTAGATCCAGGATTGTAGCTCAAACAAAAAGACGAACTGTGGAAAAGCACATGAAACAAATGGAGATCACACCAGCTCACCGTTAAGCTCCTCTCTGTTAGCCAACAAGATACCCATCGACTGCGATTTGGCCAAGTCCACATCGAAAGATTCCTGAAATGGAGTTGAAATCTGTCAGACTGTGAAATTGCCTGTGAAGTTTTGTGCGATGCTTGCATCCCACTCGCCTCTCGGTCAAATCATATTTCAATAACCCACTGATAGTAATGAAGGAGATGTTTCCTGGCAAATTTAATAAACTCTCTTAGTTTAGTTCCTGCCAGCGTATAAGCAGAAGCTAGTCGGAAGCTTACACGTTCCGAAAGAGCACTGCGATGACATTTGGTACAAGCCTATTTGGAAATTCAGATCGCGTTGCAGGAGACTGCGACCAAGCGTTATTGAGTAGATGTCCCTGCTTCCACGATGTTCACAGACCACATGCATTTTTACAGCCTCATTTTCGTGTTGCTCTTCTAGGTGAAGAAATCCAAAATAAGTGCAGTCGTTTACTTACCCTAGCCTTTTGTTTTGTCTTTCTCCTGAAACAGAAAAAATCTGGGGGAAAGGAGCAAACATAACGTAGAACTGCAATGATGTTCCCGTTCTTTTGGGGTGGGGGTTTCTTTTGATCTCTTTCTATCTCTCTCTCTCTCTCTCTCTCTCTCTCTATATATATATATATATATATATATATATATATATATATATATATATATATATATATATATATATATATATATATATATACATATATATGCATATATATATATATATATATATAAATATATATTTATATATATATACATATATATGCATATATATATATATATATAAATATATATTTATATATATATACATATATATGCATATATATATATATATAAATATATATTTATATATATATATATATATATATATATATATATATATATATATATATATATATGCATATATATATATATATATATATATATATATATATATATATATATATATATATATATATATATATATATATATACATATACATATACATATACATATATATACATATACATATATATATATATATGCATATACTCTTTACTCTCTTTTACTCTTTTACTTGTTTCAGTCATTTGACTGCGGCCATGCTGGAGCACCGCCATTTGTCGAGCAAATCGACCCCAGGACTTATTCTTTGGAAGCCTAGTACTTAGTCTATCGGCCTCGTTTGCCGAATTGCTAAGTTACGGGGACGTAAACACACCACCATCGGTGGTCAAGCGATGTTGGGGAGACAAACACAGACACACAAATACACTTATATATTTATATAATCATAAATATACAGGGATTAGCATTGAGTTGCTTCTCCAACATACTGAAAATTTAGAAATAGCAGTCAAAGAACTACTGATTCCAAACTACAAATTTTTCTCTGAATGGATGGCGATATTTATGGCACACATAGAACAAACAACCGGAGGGAAAAGCATAAACAAAACAAGTCTTTAGTTAATCGGATACGATCGTTTCATGGTTAAGAGAATGAAAATTTCTCTATTCCAAATCTTCAGTCCGATATTCTGATAAATTTGAAAGTGTCTCTAAAAAAATTTCACGGTAATTTTTGGCCATGCGACACCAAAAATCAACGATAAGAAAGGCACTTACGAATTCATCGGCTACTGAGTTCAGGCACCCCACCTCAAAGAAATCTATTCCATGTGCGTCACAAATAGTCCCGTATGAAAAAACGTCCCGTGTAGAGGGATTACGGTTTAACCATCTAACTTAGAGGTATCAAATATAAAATATACAAGAATAAGGGCAGGGAATCGTCAATTAATAATAGAATTAATAATTAACAATTTTGCCAAGTAGTTCAGTATGAAAAAACCTTTATCGGTAAGACCATTTATCATCATAAATATACAGGGATTAGCATTGAGTTGCTTCTCCAACATACTGAAAATTTAGAAATAGCAGTCAAAGAACTACTGATTCCAAACTACAATTTTTTCTCTAAATGGATGGCGATATTTATGGCACACATAGAACAAACAACCGGGGGGAAAAGCATAAACAAAACAAGTCTTTAGTTAATCGGATACGATCGTTTCATGGTTAAGAGAATGAAAATTTCTCTATTCCAAATCTTCAGTCCGATATTCTGATAAATTTGAAAGTGTCTCTAAAAACATTCACGGTAATTTTTGGCCATGAGACACCAAAAATCA
The DNA here is from genome assembly GCF_046866305.1 of Octopus bimaculoides. Classification (NCBI taxonomy): domain Eukaryota; kingdom Metazoa; phylum Mollusca; class Cephalopoda; order Octopoda; family Octopodidae; genus Octopus; species Octopus bimaculoides. Next base: position 35,707,366 of record NC_142939.1, read on the forward strand.
ACGATAAGAAAGGCACTTACGAATTCATCGGCTAGTGAGTTCAGGCACTACTGAACTACTTGGCAAAATTGTTAATTATTAATTCTATTATTAATTGACGATTCCCTGCCCTTATTCTTGTATATTTCATATATTTATATATATACATATATACGACGGGCTTCTTTCAGTTTCCGTCTACCAAATCCACTCACAAGGCTATGGTCGGCCCGAGGTTATAGTAGAAGACACTTGCCCAAGGTGCCACGTAATGGGAATGAATCCGGAACCATGTTGTTGGTAAGCAAGCTACTTACCACACAGCCACTCCCGCGCCTTCGTATACATATATATATATATATATATATATATATAATATAAATAATATATAAATATATGCATATATCCATACATATACGTATATATCTACATATATATGTATACATACATGCATATATTGGTAAAGGACATAAAAAAAAAAGTTAAACACAATGAGAAACGAAAACATAAAAAACACTTTTTTTCGAACAGCGAAAAAGACAAACAGATAAACGCGACATGTAACATAAAGAGTATACTTCTTCGTCAGTTGTCTCTGTTTCATCTACTCGGCGTTTCGAAGGCAAGGACAATACGTGACTTCGTTGAAATAGTCCTTCCCGCAAAGTAAATTAAATTTGGGATTTTTTGCAGCGGGTGAAAGTGTTAACAAGAACAGGCGAGTGAGAACAAGACAGTAAAAACAAACGGTAAGGGCTGTTGAGCCACGACGATATCAAAATTATTATGAACGGCACGTAGACGAGCCATGAGAGGAGACAGGAACAGGCACGTCTTTTCTTTAGGTAGGTAGTGGACAGAAAGAGAGATCCCTTTCGTCATGTGTCAGTGACGAGAGAGTCAAGGAGGAAGAGTGAGAGAGAGAGAGAGGGGACGGTAAAAGGGTGGAAGAGAAAAACAGAAAGTCTGACGAACAAGTGAGGGAGAGATATAGACAGAGAAGAGATAGTAGAAGAGTGCACATCGTAATTATAAAGATAGAACTTACTCGGAAAAGGATGCGTGGCGTTCGATCATATAGTATTATAAATAATATATAAATATATGCATAAGTAACAAAAATGTATAGGTGTCAATTCATTACGACCATTTCAAGCCGCTTGAAACGGCCGTAATGAATTTACACCTGCACGTCCATATTACTTATTTATATTCTGTTCACCTAACTTGGAAATACTATATAGAAAGTACCTTTATATAAAAGTACATGTCTGAATTACCAAGAGCGGATATCTTCATTTAACTGGATTGAGTTGTCTGCACGTACAAATACCCCTAGACGGAGTCTTGATATTCAATATTCAAATAATATTGTTGAGGTATGCGGACTATATCGAATTAGAAAGATGTCTGAATTTGAGTACCTAGGTGAACTGAACCTTAATTATATATATATGTATGTATGTAAGCAGACTGTTTGAGGTACTGGTTGTTGAAACCATGAAACCATGCTACGAGCTTTCTGTTCCTTGATGCAGTTAGTCACCACCCAATACTGTCCTATGCTGTTTTTCTCTGGTTTGAAAGCAAAGGAAGCGCATTTTTGTTCCAGACATTTTTGAGTTACTTATTGAAAATTCCTGCCTGTACAATTGATGCACTTGTAAATAGTGCTCTTCTTTTAAGTGAACACAAGTTCCTCTTGTGAAAACGATATCATACCGGGGTAAACGACATCGTTCTTATATTATATAATCATGTCAGTTTCTCCATTGATTGTGTCATGAACGAAGGATATCTTTACCTTTAAGGATTTGCTGACCTCATTATCTGTTGATTACGTTCTTTTCGTTGTTTATGCTGTCTTATGTACTTTTACACCTTGTCTTTCGCTGTTGTTGTCTTTGTTGTTCTTTTGTTGTTGTGTTAATGGTGGTTGTCGTAGTAGTTTTTGCATTAAGCCTTGCTTCTTCTTCTACTGGCGTCGTTGTTGAGGTCGTTACCAAAATTGCTACCATTTCTCCTTCTGCTTCTATTGGTGGTGGTGGCTTTGTTACAGCTGTAAATGTGGTCTCTTCGATCGAGGGTAGTGTGGTTTTTATTGCTGTCTTTGCTAATTTCAAACACAATGATTCTCACTTATATTGAACGCTTGCTAGTCATCTGATGGTATTGAAGTTGACGTGGTATTACTAAAAAAGAGGGACGAACGCGTTCTACAAGAACCACTTCTCTATTCAAACTACCGCTGGTTATCTTCTAAAAATATTATCATTTTGAAAATATTTATCCGAAATTTTCCTGACGCTTCAACCTATATTCCATGATAATATCGAGGTGATATATTTTCTGCGAAAATCCGGATACATCTGAAAAACAATGGCTACAATCTCCTACAACGCCGGAACAAATAACTCATGCAATTTTTTCGAAAGGCTTACGAGTCTCTCATTTACAGCGCGTACAATAATTATAAATCTGCTCTCTAATTTTGGCACAATTCCAGCAATTTCCAAGAGAGAGGTCAACCGATAAAATCGATCCCAGAATGTGTTGGTGCTTTATTTAATCGATTCTGAAAGATGTAGAGTAAATTTACCCAAGCTTAGATTTGAAACCAAATATAAATAGTTGTTACTAATACAAGGGATTTTCCGGTTTTCTTAGTTTCTACCAACAGCACTAATAATAATAATAATAATAATAATAATAATAATAATAATAATAATAATAATAATAATAATAATAATACATGGCTCAAAACAGATTGATGCAAATGTAAAGATAGAACAGCTAGAAAAATCAGTATTGCCTGGATCACAAGAATTCTTCGCAGAATTCTTGAAGCATGACCACTAAACAAGAGCCACCTTAGTCTGTTGGCTGTACACAGCAGACACTTTTCATTATACCCAGCAAAATAAGCTGTGAGTTTTCATCAAATGATAATAATAATAATAATAATAATAATAATAATAATAATAATAATAATAATAATAATAATAATAATAATAATAATAATAATAATCCTTCATGACATTCAATAAGTGTATCGTATTCTTCCTTCGTCCATTTATGTCTGTTTTTGCGTATACTGTGTATGTGGTCTGTTGTAGCATAACGACCGTCCGAGGCCAGATCACTGCCCCAGATGCGGATGGTTTCGGACATGCCCGGGCGGAAAACCTTCACCATGATCGGCTATAGCTTAATTCTCGCCGTTAATTCTTCCCTTGTTGTGTTGCATCATGATTTTAAGAGTCGTTCGTGGTGTTCCCATGTGAGTTGTTATTGAGATCCCATCTCTCTCTTCCTCTCTTTATTTGTATATACACGGGCACATGTATACACATACACATATATATAAATAACGTGCTTCCATTGTGTCATCTCCATAACCACAGTGATTATCATTACCACCATCGCTCTACCTATAGCATTTAAAATTATCAATAATAATATGGATCCTGGTATATTGCAGCAGATCTTCGTTACTATTTATCAAATACTCGGCTAACGTTCTCCTTTCACTCCTTATACAATGATCTGTACTAATCAGTCCTCTGCCATCATTCTTTCTTTCATATACACCCTGTTTAGGTGTGCAGTTAACACTTATTATTATTATTATTATTATTATTATTTTATGTTTGACTTTTGTTTTGCATTTGTACAAGTTGGATCCAAGTCTCACCCAGAGACCTCAAGAGACAACAAGTTAGAAGTTCATGTAGGTGTTATGCCTAGGGTACCATATATTTGGATTTGTACAGTTTTGTTCAAGTGAATGTTTAAGAAACCATAAGAAAATTATGTGTTTGCTTTAAAATTTGAGATCACATAGACAGTATTTTACGTAGGATATGGGCAGTTCCCATGAGCACTATCTTTTGAACTTCAGCCATTTTGGGGTTTCCTGGAATCTGATCTAGGTAGTAATCAGCCCGTTTCGCTGTCATTCCCAGGGCACCTATGACAATAGGTATTGTTTTCGTCTTCAGATTCCACATTTTGCTAATTTCTATTTCAAGATCTTTATATTTGCTCAGTTTTTGGTAGGTCTTGACAGATACGTTTATATCGATTGGGACAGTCATATCAATGAGGAGGCATAATTTTTGTCTGAAGTCTTTCAGTATGATGTCTGGCCTATTTGCGTCTATCTTTCTGTCAGTTTGAATGGTGAAGTTCCAGAGGAGTGCAATGTGATCATTTTCAAGTACTGGGGGTGGTTTGTGTTCCCACCAGTTTTTATCATGGGGCAAGTCCAGGTTTTTGCATATTACCCAGTGAATATATTGTGCAGCTCTATCATGCCTGTTGAGATACTCTGTAGGCGCAAGCAGACTGCACATGGAGACAACATGATCGATGGTCTCATTTTGTTGTTGGCATATACGACATAATGGGGAGCTGCCGTTCTTTAATATGTTGGCCTGGTAGTTCTTTGTAGGTAGGCATTGATCTTGGGCTGCTATGATAAACCCCTCTGTTTCTGATTTCAAGCCAGAGGCCATTAACCATTGGTGGGTAAGGGCTTTGTCAATATCTGCATTATTCGCTCTCTTTGGGTATTTGCCAATTATTATTATTATTATTATTATTATTATTATTATTATTATTATTATTATTATTATTATTGCCATTTATCATTAAAGGGTATTATTAAATGTTGTTTAGTTTCAACTTTTGCCTTGTACCTGAAATAAACAAATTTGAGTGTATTGAAGGGAATAGTAGGACGAAGAGTACCAGCTTCGTGAGTAGACCAAATTCAACAGGTCTGTAAATAGATTCGGCTGATGGTGAGAAAGTCAGCAATGGACATTTCTGTGCGATAAGGAGACAAAAGCAGCCTCATACCATCCCGATGGAACAAAAAGGATGTAGAAAGAGTTCTCAGAGTACCAAGGATGACCTGCCTGGTCATCGATGAAACAGTTTTGAGGCATTGTAAAAAAACATCATACAAGCATGCCTATGGCTTGAATTGACATTAAGAAGGCATATTATATGGTGCCTAATTCTCGGATCGTTGAATGCCTGCAGATGTTTCGTGTTGCTGATAACATCACAAATTTTCAGATGCATAACATGAAAGAGTGGAAAACCAAATTGTACTTAAGTAATGTATTCCTTGGAGAAGTTAATATTAAAAGGTGAACCTTCCAAGGTGACTCGTTTTCTCCGTTACTTTTTGTAATTGCCCTAATACCCGTAAAAATGACACTTAGGAAATTTAAGATGGGTTACCGTTGTGGGAAGAAAGGCCCATTATTGAAACATGATCTGTTTATGGATTACCTGAAATTGTTTTGAAAATCTGAAAGAAATAGATTCCTTGACCAAAACAGTCCAGAAGTGTGGTAGGGACAAAGATATGGAATTTGGGATTACCAAATGCTCAGTACTTAATATGAAAAGAGGGAAGAAAGCAGCCTGCAGAGGATTGCGGTTACCATCAGGAGAGACCATACGATAGTGGGTATAGATATTTAGTGATTTTGGAGCTGGATGACATGCTACACGGATAAATGAAAATCAAGCTCAGCGAGATGTATTAAAAAAGGGTGAAAATGGTGTTGAAATCTTACCTCAATGCCAAAATTTTGCTGACCGCAATGAATATCTGGGCAGATGCGGTGGTAAGATATAGTGCATCCATCCTCAAATGAACTAAGGAGGAAATATCAACACTGGGTAGAAGGACGAGGAATTTGATGACGCTGCATGGGGCGCTAAACCCTAAAGCAAACGTAAACAGACTGTATATGAAAAGAAGGAACGGTGGGAGAGGATTAATTGATATAGACCATTGTATAAGGAGTGAAAGGAAAACACTGCCGAGTATTTGAAAAATAGTGATGAAGACATGCTGCAATATGCCACGAAAGATATGGGTGTAAATGCAGATGAAAAGATGGGCAAGGAAGAGTTTAACCAAAGAGCTGAGAAGAAGAGAAAAGAAAGCCTTCTTGAAATGAGAATGCATGGACAATTTGAAAGGAATACACAAGACGTTAAGGATAATACAGCGTCGTGGGCGTGATTTGAGCGAGGTGATTTGAAGTGTACCACCGAAAGCCTGATCATTGCTGCACAAGGCCAGGCTCTCGCTACCAATTCAGTGAAGTATAGCATTTATAAAACTTCTGACACCCAGAAATGCAGACTGTGTGGAAAGAGTGTGGAAAATATGACCCTATTGGTAAGTGGATGTGAGAGCCTTGCACAAAAAAAGAATACAAGCGCCGCCACGATGAAGTGTGTGTGTATATCTTCATTGGCTCTTATGCCGTAAATACCAATCTGAAGTAGAAGAGATTTGGTACTTGTACCAAGTAAAGTTATGCAGGAGAATGGAAAAGTAACGATACTCTGGGACTATGATTTTCAGACGGATCGTGTAATCGAACACAGTCAGCCGGATATTGTCATATTGAATAAGAGAGACAAATATTGTCAGATCATTGATGTAGCCATACGAAATGACATGAATGTTGTGAGCAAAAAGGTTGAAAAAAATCACAAAGTACTTCGAGTTGAAAGTGGAAATGGCAAGATTGTATGGAATGCGAGAAGGTAATGTAAAAGTGATACCAGTGGTGATCGGAGCGTTGGGCTCACTCTCATTGAAACTTCAAAACTTCTAAGGGCAACTGGAAATCCCATGCAACATTGATGTCTTGCAAAAAGCAGCCTTATTGGGTACAGCGCACATCTTAAGGAAAGTATTATCTGTCTGAAGTGTTTGTAGTGACTTGACAGATGATTAAAGAATCCAGTGCATCTTTACTTACACTGAGTTACGAATGAATAATAATAATAATAATAATAATAATAATAATAATAATAATAATAATAATAATAATAATAATATTAATAATAATAATAATAATAATAATAATAATAATAATAATAATAATAATAATATTATTAATAATAATAATAATAATAATAATAATAATAATAATAATGATAATAGAGTCAAAATTAAAAGAAGAGTGCCATTTGTTATCTAGTGAACGATATTTCGACATCTCGTGTGTCTTCAACTGGTTCAAAAAATAAATTTGTCAATCTACTTCATTTTGGTTAATATAGAAAGGATTGAGGTAACTCCTCCTGAAGATATAGAGTCAAAATTAAAAGAAGTAGATTGACAAATTTATTTTTTGAACCAGTTGAAGACACACGAGATGTCGAAATATCGTTCACTAGATAACAAATGGCACTCTTCTTTTAATTTTGACTCTATATCTTCAGGAGGAGTTACCTCAATCCTTTCTATATTAATAATGATAATAATAATAATAATAATAATAATAACAATAGATTCCCTTATGCAGTACCAGGCAATGGCTCTCATGGCTTCTGATCTTAACTGATTGGAAGTGTTATCGTGTGCATTGTTTTATCTTGGTATAAAAGATGAACTACAGCAAATATTCTACGTTGCTCAATACCACATATTTGCTTGTCAGTTATTTGACCTTAAACAGTTGAGCATGTCCCTTAGTGGCCGACGATATGTGCATCCCTGATCACAAGCAGAATTAGTGGAGGAGCATCATAACCATGGGTTGAAAGGAATTCTTTGGGGTTTGGATAATTCATCTTTAGAAACACGGGTGTTTCGTTCAACATTCTTAAACAACCATTATCCAGGGACCATTTTAACCGGATGGGCTACTCGACCTGAAGAAAATTCTAACTGAGCTACACCTGAACGTCATGCCCTGTTCATCTTGATATGAGATCACTATTTCACGCACATATTGTTGTGATGCATGTACCTTGTGTACCTTTATCAGAAGGGTAGTGATGATGGGTATACTGGGCTTCGTATATTTAACTCCAGACTCACTTTGATGGCTTGCACTGCACTCTCACTCAATAATAATGACGATGATGATGATGATGATGATGATGATGATGATGATGATGATGATGATGATATGAAAACCATAGTTGACATTGATGCCACCATAGAAACCATCAAGCAAAAGTTATGTGCTAAAGCTACCCACATAGCAAGTTATGAAAAGCGTGTTGGATTCTTCAGAGATAATAACATGTTCAAACATAACCCCAAAAATTTCTACAGGAAGATAGGGAAAACACCAGTAACAATAAAGTCTGTCCCATCAAAAGACGAAGTGTAGGAATTCTGGAATAAAATCTGAGCACAATGAAAAGGCCCCTTAGATTGATAGAATATCTACAGACTTAGACTCCTTAGAGGAGCAAAAGTGGGAGGGGGTCAAAGTAGAAGATATAAGATCGGCTCTCGGGAGGTCAAGCAAATGGAAGGCTCCAGGAAAGGATAAAATTCCTAACTTCTGGTTGAATGCCTTCCCAGAGAGCCAGGAACTGCTAACAAAACTTTACAATGATGTTTTGCAAAATCCTAGTTTGATGCCCTCTTGGCTAGTTAATGGTTTAACATTCCTGCTTCCAAAAAATGAGGAAACAAACGAACCAAAAAATTATCGACCCATAACCTGCTTAACAACAATGTATAAGACACTAACATCCGTCCTAACTGAGTATACCTATAGTTTTTTAATAGAAAGTAGCATATTCCCTAATGAGCAAAAGGGATGAAAACATGGATCTTATGGTTGTAAAGATCAGGTACTCATCAACAAGACGATCTTAGAAGATTGTCACAAGCGACACAAAAACTTGTCAATAGCCTGGATAGACTATAAAAAGGCCTTTGATAGCCTACCACATAGCTGGATTAGGAAATGTCTGGAAATGTATAAAATAGCTCCTACTCTGCGAAACTTTTTATCTGTAAGTATGAGATCATGAAGAACCACACTGACGTTGAACAATGACAATGAATCTCTAAATGCTGGAGATGTAAGAATTTCATGTGGCATTTTCCAGGGTGACTCACTATCACCACTCCTCTTCTGTCTAGCCCTAATACCACTCTCAAAATTGCTCAATGATGCACAGTATGGTTATAAAATATTTGATAAAAATATAAATCATCTCATTTACATGGATGATTTAAAGCTCTTTGCAAAAAATGACCAACAACTCAAAGGCCTACTAGCGATTGTTAAACAATTCAGTGATGACATCAGAATGCAATTTGGCCTTGATAAATGTGCAAAAGCTACCTTTATCAAAGGAAAAATGACAAAAACATCTAATGTCTACCTTGACCAACAAAATATCATAAAAGATTTAGAACCAGAGGAGAGCTACAAATACCTAGGGGTAATTGAAGGGGACAATATTAAGCATTCAGTGATGATGGAAAGGATCAGAACAGAATGTTATCGCATGGTGAGAGCAATACTGAAGACAGAGCTAAACGCAAGAAACAGGATCGAAGCGATCAATGCTCTAGCCATACCAGTCGTGACTTACAGTTTCAATATCGTTAACTGGTCAATTACTGAAATATGTAATGTTGACAGAAAAATACGAAAACTGTTGACAATGCATAGAATGCACCACCCTAAGGCAGATATAGAACGTCTTTATCTGCCAAGAAAAGAGGGAGGCCGTGGACTTCTACAGCTGGCATTAACAATGAAGGTAGCCACAATTGGCCTAGACACCTATCTGAAAAACTCTGAGGACTGGATGCTAAAACTTGTCTCAAAACATGAAAGCAAGAAAGCATCTTACTCAGTAACAAAACAGGCAAAGGAATAACTAAGTGAATTCCAATTACAAATTCAAGAATTAGACGAACTAGAAACACCCGCAGAAAAAGCTAAGCGCTCGAAAACCCGTGCTAAAATTGCTGCCTTAGATATTATAACTGATAAATGGCATGGAAAACCTCTCAATGGCAAATACCCACAGAGAGCGAATAATGCAGATATTGACAAAGCTCTTACCCATCAATGGCTAATGGCCTCTGGCTTGAAATCAGAAACAGAGGGGTTTATCATAGCAGCCCAAGATCAATGCCTACCTACAAAGAACTACCAGGCCAACATATTAAAGAACGGCAGCTCCCCATTATGTCGTATATGCCAACAACAAAATGAGACCATCGATAATGTTGTCTCCCTGTGCAGTTTGCTTGCGCCTACAGAGTATATCAACAGGTATTATAGAGCTGCACAATATATTCACTGGGTAATATGCAAAAACCTGGACTTGCCCCATGATAAAAACTGGTGGGAACACAAACCACCCCCAGTACTTGAAAATGATCACATTGCACTCCTCTGGAACTTCACCATTCAAACTGACAGAAAGATAGACGCAAATAGGCCAGACATCATACTGAAAGACTTCAGACAAAAATCATGCCTCCTCATTGATATGACTGTCCCAATCGATATAAACGTATCTGTCAAGACCTACCAAAAACTGAGCAAATATAAAGATCTTGAAATAGAAATTAGCAAAATGTGGAATCTGAAGACGAAAACAATACCTATTGTCATAGGTGCCTCGGGAATGACAGCGAAACGGGCTGATTACTACCTAGATCAGATACCAGGAAACCCCAAAATGGCTGAAGTTCAAAAGATAGTGCTCATGGGAACTGCCCATATCCTACGTAAAATACTGTCTATGTGATCACAAATTTTAAAACAAACACATAATTTTCTTATGGGTTCTTAAACATTCTCTAGAACAACACTGTACAAATTCAAATATATGGTACCCTAGGCATAACACCTACATGAACTTCTAATTTGCTGTCTCTTGAGGTCTCTGGGTGAGACTTGGATCCAACTTGTACAAATGCAAAGCAAAAGTCAAACATAAAATAATAATAATAATAATAATAATACTCATCTACCAACATGGCTGAGAAAGATTGGTGCAAGTGTGAAGGTAGAACGACTACAAAATTCAGTATTGCTTGGAACTGGTTTCTTGAAGCATAACCAGTAAACAAGTGACGCTTTCCATCATACCCAGCAAAATAAGCTGTGAGTATTCATATAATAATAATAATAATAATAATAACTAAATTCCTTATTTCGCACAAAGGTCGGCATTTGTAGGCAAATGGCCATATCATATGCTGTAATGTTTTTTGGTCAGAAGTTGTATGAAAATCGAAAGCTGATCCAAGAATGATTTTTCAAAACTATGTACTATAAAATCACTTCGCGTTCTTACGCTTTATCTTCTACATCAAATCTAAATATCTTCTTGAATCATTGTGCAAATTAATCAGAATCATGTACTGATTTCAGTTGCCTTGGTGAAGTCGAAAGAGGAATAGCAGAATTGTATATAGAAAAGAATATACTATGCAAGCATTATACTGACCTTTCCGGTCAGAAATATCTATTAAAATGGAAGAATATATAGAGTAAGTAGGATTAAAACTATATATGGCACATATGCAATTGTAAAGAGAACAGAACACGAGAAAGATTACTACATGCGAGGTGAGAATAAAAGAGACAAATTCCTTTGAATATAAAGACCTACGTTTTTGTATAAAACTAAAATCATTCCTCATATCGCAAAATTCAATAAAAATCCGATACACTACCTACATCATACCGCGTAAAATAGCAGTTATAATGGCTGAATTATTGTATTTTGGCTTTATTTCCCTATTTCTAATTCACAGTTCGATTTTGTATCGCAAGTCATCAAGGAGATCCAAAAACTTTGTGAAAACTGGATATGTCTTCATAGCTCTCACTGTCTCTGTCTATTTCTTTGTCTTTCTGTTTTGTT
>NC_142939.1:35721532-35746532 GCF_046866305.1 Octopus bimaculoides
TTGCATTTCTGCGACTGTTATGCTAGAAACTATGGCTTTAAGTCCAACATAAAATTTACGTCTAGTTTTTCAACAACTACCGTTGAACTTTTGGACACAAAAGTCAAGTTTTCTGGAGGCAGAATAGTCACAGAGTTATTTTGCAAGCCTACGTCATCCCACATTTATCTCCACCGCCGCTCCGATCATCCACATCATCTTATTCGGTCAAATCCGAAATCCCAATTTTTTAGGATAAAACGGTTTTGTACTGACATAGGGGATTACTGGAAACATGCAAGTGCTTTTGTATGTCATTATGTCAAACGAGGTTACAGTGAATCACGGTAAATGAAATAGCTAAGATTAGGAAAGATAGTCAAACCTACACGCATAATTTTAGCAAACACAATACAATAGATGATGGAATTCCTTTAGTTATTAGCTAGCACAGACATTTCGCTGGCATTTCAAAAGTGTTGCATGAAAGCTACCAGCATGTGGCGAAAAAATATCCTCGTTTCAAACAGATATTTCCTCAGCCGCCCATTGTAGCTTTAGACGGAATAAGAATATAAGAAAATCATTGACCTCTATATCTGACTCCAAGAAAACGGAAATTGGAGTATCTGCACGCTGTGCCTTAAAGAACAGCCGCAAGAGAGGTAAGCCCTGTTCATTGTGCAACAACATGAGTGAAATTAATTCCATCAGAAATCATAACAGAAATGTTATGATTTATACAGAAGGTGGAACACGTAAAGATTCCCATTAGGTGTACGCTGCAGAATGCACGAAACACAATTTATGTTGGTTGTATAACAGAACGATTAAACAAAAGGTTTAATGGGCACAGATTCGACGTCAGGTACAATAACAGTAGTTCGACAGAACTTGCTGAACATTTCGCTTCAAGCGTCTGCAATTTTGAAGAAGACTTGAAAGTGCACATTCTCAGAAAATATGCTGAATCTGCCCCACTTTCACTTCTCAGAATGTATGAGGAGAAATATGTTTGCGGATTATTAACATCACGCCCTGGAGGAATGAATAAGATGACAGGAGAATATCATAAAATTTATACAAAACTGTTTGATTGAATATTCTTCTTTCTTTTTCTTTCCATTTTTTCTGTCATCTTTTTTATATTTTTTCTGTCTTTTTCTTGTAACTAAAAAACTGATGATGTCATTCCATCAACTTGTGGATGCTGGTTGCTCTCGTTCATACTTTACGTTTAAATTTCTGCAATTTTGAATTTTTATCACTTCTCATTTTGAACTTGACAAAGACAGACGTATTGTTGAAATATCGTTCAACTAATAAAATATCTTACAATCGAATCGTGCTCTTCGTCTTAATAATAATAATAATAATAATAATAATAATAATAATAATAATAATCCTATCTACCATAGGCACAAGGCCTGAAATTTTGGGGGTGTGGATAAGTCGATTAAATCGACCCCAGTGTTTCACTGGTACTTAATTTATCGACCCCGAAAGGATGAAAGGTAATGTCGACCTCGTTGGAAGAAGAAGAAGAAGAAGAAGAAGAAGAAGAAGAAGAAGAAGAAGAAGAAGAAGAAGAAGAAGAAGAAGAAGAAGAGGAAGAAGAAGAAGAAGAAGAAGAAGAAGAAGAAGAATTTATACGATCCCCTTAACTACGAAATAGCGTGATATGGAAAATGAAGAAAGTGAAGACAGTGCCAATTATTGTTGGGTCATTGGGAACAGTATCAGAAGGTATCAAGAGGAATATAAAGGAAATCGGAATAGAGTGCCCAGTAGAACTATTACAAAAGGTTTGCCTCCTTTGCACGATCAGAATATCTACAGTAGGCTGCATGTAGTTAACCTGCTACGCATGCAAGACTTCAGGATTTCCAACAAAATCTCAGTTAAAAAGTATAATAATAATATTTTCTACTATAAGTATAAGGCCTGAAAATTTTAGGGAGGGGAATAGTCAATTACATCGACCCTAGTGTTCAACTAGCACTTATTTTATCGATCCTGAAAGGATGAAATGCAAAGTCGGCCCCGGCGTCATTTGAACTCAGAACCTAAGAACTGACGAAATGCCGCTAAGTATTTTCCCCGGTGTGCTAAAGATTCTGCCTTTTACATAATCAGTTCCATCAAGCCACAACTGAAGTGGGATTGACTGAAGAACGGGACACTGAAAAATGTGACTGGGAGCATCATACTGCAGCGCAAGGCCATGCTTTGGTCACAAATTGAAGGGTTATCCTTCGGAATGAGCACATGTCTCCACTCTGCCGCGTCTGTAACAGTGGACGAAACCATTGCTCATATCATGAACGAATGTCTTCGACTTGCCCAAAACGATTGCAAGTTGTGGCGACACGATGAGGTAGCGTAAGTGCTACACTGGAAACTCTGTGAAAGGTGGGGGTCTAGAAGAGGCAAGGCGTGGTATGAGCACAAACTGCAGAGAGTAGCGGAGTCAGAGATTGGATGCTAGTGGTGGTGGACAAGGTGTACTGTGTCGGTTAGATGAACTCATTTCTTGCTGTCGCTAATATTGCAACACGCTTACATGCTACAAAATGGTGAATAATTGATTGACATCTTATTTGTTCTACCACGTGTTGTTTCCAGTGTAAAAGACTGATGTCGCTGATATAGAATCTCGAGAAATCGATGCCAAAATCCTGTCTTTTCTACCGCGTAGTTATAACAAGAAAATTATTAATACCACTACGATAGCAAAAGCAACTACATGCAGTGAACTCCTTAATGCAGGCTTAAATACCTAGAAGCCGTTATATATTTCTTTCAGATACTCTCCACTCTGACTTCGAACATATGATGAGTTGGATGATATCAATTTTAAGTCATAAGGATTACAGTTAAGCTGTTACTAAATACGTGTAACACAAATCAAATGTCTTGAACGCTACTTTATTTGCTTGTTGAATTATATATGTATATATGTATGTATGTATGTATGTATGTATGTATGTATGTACTACGTACGTATATATGTATGTATACAAATATGTTTGATTATTTGGAACAAATGAGAGAGAAATCTTCAATTCATGGTGAAAAGATGGTTTATTGAAACGGAATTCTATCTCGCGATTCGAGACTCATGCCTGTACGATCTCTCCTACTTCGAAATGTTTTGTTGCTTTTTTGTATTTCCTTTAAATATGGTTTCGTGACAATAACTTATCGAAGATCGGTTTTATTTTTCGTGCGAACATTAACTCTGCCGGAGATTTTTCGGAACTGGTATCCTGATTAGGTGTTATTCTATATACCGTCAAGAATTTCGTTAGCGTTTTCACATTTCCTACGTCATTCTTTACATGTTTTAATGCTGGCTTGAAAGTAGCGACGAAGTTTTCTACCTGTCCGTTTGACCTTGAGTGGTAGGGCGGGATAAAAATATTTTGCAGTTATTTTTGAATTCACTACCCGTAAATCGTGTCCCATTATCTGATACCAACGTGTCTGGAACACCGTGTCAGGAAAATAATTCATAAAGGAACTTTATTGTTGCCTTTGCAGTTGGTTTATTGCACCTGCATACCCATGGACACTTTGCACCACTATCAACAACGAATAAATAGTATGCGCCGTTCACCAGTCCAGCGTAGTCGATATGTACCCTGGACCACGGACTATCCGTCTTAGGCTACGGTTGGTATTTCACCGGTGGTGCTGTGGCTGCTAGCGCTCAACTTCTACATGATTTACACAATTTTCAATGTCCCAGTCCATTGTCGGCCAATATACATAGCTTCTCATGAAGACTTTCATTCTCGACATTCCCGGGTGCCCACTGTGGAATTCCTGCAATATTTGTTTCTGTAGTGCAGTTGGTAATACCACCCTATGCGTGTACGTTAAGACATCGTCGCATAGTGAAAAAGTATTTGAATTTTTTTTTTTTTTTTTTTTTTTTTGCTTATTTTTCAACATTTCTTTCATTCTTGTAATGTAATTATTCGCTGCGGATTTCATTCTTATATCATAACTTGGAGAGCCCATAAATCAAATAGTTCCAACTAGTCGGTACCAAACAAATTGATTGCGTTCTTTACAACGAAAACTTGCAAGTTTTTTCCTCGAAATGTGACATCATTCCACATTTTGCCTACAAACTGTAGTTTATCACCCGTCACGCCACGTGCAGTTTTCGCTATTTTTCTTAACATAGGTTTCCTTATTTTCTTTCACGTGTCGGTGTTCATGATTGAAATGTCCCTACGGTATCCAGTCGTAATTTAATATTTACTCCGTTTACTTTTATGTGTACAAATTTCCTTATTTGGGAGTCGAATTTACTTTCTGCTGAGAGCACTTTAGAATTTTTTTACATTTCACCTTCGTATTTTTGATTTGCAGTGTGAACTCTTCTGTCCAAATTTTTCACAACTGTAACAGTTTTGGTTTTTAAAGGAGAATCTGTTCTAAAATGAATACTTCTACATTCGTAACATGGATTAGGACCTAGCTATCTTCTTTGGTTATACTCTCTCGTTCGACATACTTGTATTCTTGCGAAATCCTTTTCTTGAATTTTTCTTACGTCGTGTTTCAGGTTCAACATCATTTGACACTCTTCTTCAACAGTCTGCAGGGTTAAATCTTGGTTCACTTGTTCAAGTTTTGAAGGAATACTTGCCCGAATTTCTATATCTTTCTTTGCTGCAATGAGGAGTGAGTTCTTTAAGTTTAAACTTTCACACATTCTGTTGATTGTCCCTGCATACGTAGTAAAGTAATCATGCTCTTTTTTAGTTAAATTCCAGCACTCCATTCGAGTGTTAAATACAGACTTTTTATTACCAAACATGTTAGACAGTAATTTTTTTGTTTCCTGAAAACAGATTTCGCTTGACTTTTGGGACAATATGAAATTACAGTATCGTCCATGCTCAGACGGAAATATCTATGTTTTAATAACTTTACTTTTTCTTCGTCCGACCATATTTTGCAATCTTCCTAAAAAATCTCGTACCTTCTGTAGTACGCTGAAAAAGATATACCTCCTCTGGGTTATATCTGAATTTTATTATGGAGTTCGATACGCCGTCTGGCGAAAATGAACTTACTGCATTTTCAGACGTCTTTGCGTATAGCTCCAATAATTGTTTTTGTTGTTGTAGTTGTTGCTGTAATAGTTGCTTCTGCAACTCCTGATGCTGTTATTGCTGTTGCTTTTGCAACCGTATTACAGAAGCCGATATGTCTTTCATCATTCAACAAGTTGTATCACGAAAAAAATGTTAAATCACCTAAGTGAGCTTCGAAACCCTCGTCGCTAGATGTATCTTCCGTCTCCGATGTCGTGGTACCGCCACGATATAGTGACGGATGGTTTTGGTACACTGTATTAGTGTAGTAACAGTAAAAAAGATAACGATGCAGCCGTAATAACAACATAACAATCCAACAATCTCTTCACGAACCAACAATCAATATTCCAAACGAAATAACCAACCGACACCTTCCGACTTCACTGCGAACTGAACAAGCTTCATTCCGACCGATAGTATTTATAATCGGTCGGTCCAGTCTATTTCTCGCAAGGGGACGTCATGATTCTCATCACACAGGAGCATCTCATTTTCAGGCTATTTTCAGTGAACTTGTGGGTATTTTGTATGTATTGGTGTTATCCTACTGGACCTTCCACCTATATACAATATCATTAATTAAGAAATTTCCATTTAAAGGACAGCTAAACGTATCTTTACAATTACATTCAGGACCAGGTTTTTCCTCAGCACCGTTAGTTTTGTGAATTTAAGAACGGTTGTATTATGTTGGTTTATAAAATAGGCTAAGATTTTGCAACAAGAATAGCTAACCATTAGCGTTCTTCATTTGAAAATTCTTTGATATTTATGACTCACTGGAAACGGTAATGCTAAATGTTGAGGTGTACCACAAATTCTTTCTAGTTCTAGTTTTACGGGTTCTACCATGGTTAGTTCTGTTATCAATATAGCGTATCTTCTTTGAGAGCCCATTGTTTCGCAAAGCATCTTTATAATACGATAAGCATCACGAAAGGCTGCCTCGTCCGATGACAACGATGAAATGCGCTTTCCTATATTACTTGCCATATTTCTAAGGATAGCGGGTGGGTGATTAGACACTTTATCAGTGTAGAATAGCCTTTCATTGGGCTTACGAAAGAGTTTAAAACTATGTGATCCTACACGTATATGGAAACATGTACATGATTATATACAATTGTATATTTACAGAACGATGTACCAAAGGGAATAAGTCTTCAGAACATATTCCAGGCAGGCCAGATTAGCTTCCCAAGGCTTTTTGCAAGTCTTTTACGTAAATTTTGGTTTGTTTCTTTTTGCAATGGATGTTTCTGTAAATTTCAGATGGTGCCTTCTTCATCAAAGAGGATTTTAAAGATTGTTCCAATCTGATAATCTATTGTAATGCAAGTTACTTTGTCTTTGTGCGTTAGAGATGAATCTGGGTTGTCTGGAATAGGTTCTAAAGAGTAATTCTCCTTGGTACAAACAGTGCCAGATACCACTCTCAGATATTTGGTGTATGAGGCTTTGAGATTCAACTGTTAGAGATTAATATTGGTCAGGTTTTATCAGACATAATAATAAAGCAATATGATAAAGTAATATGGTCATGTGAACTTAACATCTCCAAATTTCAAGCCCTAGCAATTATGCATTCGTGTCTAGCATTCCTGGCATCGCTATGTATGACATGAACCTGTAACCTTACAGTGCCAGGAATTGGTCGGGGAAACCATCCTGGATGTCATGGAAAACATGGACGGAGCAGTACCTTATATATACATATACATATACATACTGAGACCTATACATGCGTGTATGTATGTGTGTTTGTGAATGCATATCTCCATGATTATATTTGCACCCGTTAAAATCGGTATTGTATATGTCGTCTGACTTTATATCCCGTTTTCAGAACACCACATTGAAATAAGTGTTTGGAATGATATACGCCGCTGTATTCAACATCACTGTAGTTAAATTATTGAAATTAGTACAAGAGTAATTGGTATTGTTTAAACTCTCACTGCATACTTACACACGTAAATAAATGTATCCATACAAAACTCGTTTTCTCATATACACAAGGCGCATATATGCATCTCTTAATGCATGTTTAATAATTTTTTATCTTAATTAATTTCATTCAGTTTACATATGAATATATATATATATATATATATATATATATATATATATATATATATATATATATATATATTCATGTATTTATGTATTTATAATGTATTTATACATGTATAAGAACAGCAAAAATATATTAATTCATCCGGTAATTTTTCTATAAACTACATAAATAGCCAACATTTTAGAGCAAATTTCGTATTTTAAATGATCGTTTTCTTTGATTTGGAACACTATAACTTAATATTTAACTTATTATAATTGTATTTCCTTTTCCTCGTTGATAGTCAAAGATTAATCAAATTTTCTCGTTTTCATTTCGCAAAGGTCTACTTCGTTTAAGATATGTTTTCTGTTTATAACTTCAATTTAAATTTTTTAATATTTTATTTATTGTAATTGGTTCGTTGTCATTTTTACATATTTGATATACTTTGTGTACACAGTCGTAAGTCATTTATTTCATAATCTAATATCAATTTCGAGAAAATCGATTGAAAATATGGTTAGCTTTTTGGTTGCTGCCTGGTAAAAATATTAGAACGATAGTAGGAATTACAGAAGACAAAGGTAATCAGTGAAATAGTAATAAATGCAGGCACACAGGTTAAACTCTAACCGAAACAAGACTTTCAATCTCTAATACTTTTTCACAAGAATTAGAACACTGCTATTTATTTTAAAGTAATGGCCACTCATAGGCAAAATGCTGCAACAAATATAACGGAATAGCTTTTTCTCTAAATATAAACAAAGCAACTAGATTGGTTGTTGAACGATGTGAGCGGATATGTTCGTGGGTATCAGGTTATGCTATGATTTGCAACCACGATTGGGATTCGAATTACGTTTGAACTACTTCCATTTTAGATTTATTGCTAGTTTTTCGCATATGTCATGAATGATACAATCTGCCATTTTCCACAACTTCAATTTCCTCCTCGTGCAATTATAATAAATTTTTGTATAGTTTAGAAAACTATTATGTTTATCTAAATTGATCTTTTATTCTTTTATTCTTTCACTAGTTTTAGTCATTAGTCTGCAGCATGCTGTGGCACCACCTCGAAGAACTTTTAGTCGAACAAATCGACCCCGGCACATTTTTATAAGCCTGGTAATATTCTATCGGTCTCTTTTGCCGAGCCACTAGGCTTACCGAAACGTAAAATACCAACACCAGTTGTCAACCGGTGGTTGGGGGCAAACGTAAATAGAAAGACACACACACATACACACACACAATACAAATTTCGAGAAAATCGATTGAAAAAATAGTTAGATTTTTTGGTTGCGGCCTGGTAAAAATATCAGAACGATAGCAGGAATTGTAGATGACGAAGAAGATAATCAGTAAAATAGTAATAAATGCAGGTACACAGGTTAAACACTAACCGAAACACGGCTTCCAATCTCTAATACTTTTTCACAAGAATTAGAACACTTTAATTATTCTTCTATTATATATATATATATATATATATATATATATATATATATATATATATATATATATATATATATATATATATATATAAAGAATCGCCCAAGGTGCCATACATTGGGACGGAACCTGGAAGTATGTGGTTTGGAAGCAAGCTTCTTACGACACAGTCATGTCTTCACCTATATCTACATTATTGTGACGACAAACTCCTATGTTACACCAGATTCAATATATAACCTAAGTACTTGAATTTTAGTTAGTTTGATTAATTCCCATTTAATGTACACACTAATATCATTAAGGAAAAGAAGACTATCAGAAAAATTTACGCATTTACTCTGAGAATACGAGCCGAATCAATCAATATATTTAAATTACATAAAACAAGTGGTGCAAGAGATACATCCCACTCGAGAAAAATTGTGCATATCGGTGGGTTTCGGTTTCTAAAACAGAATTCAGAATGCTGTTGGAGCCCATATCATTACCTCTGAGTGTTGTAAGAAAGAGAAGATAATCTCAACCCGGAAACCTAGTAGGATTGCTTGCATTCGACTGAACACCACTATTTAGTAGCAGCATGATAATTGAGCTTCTGTTTCAACAGGGTGATTAAGTAAGGCATGCATCCAAATAGACTTTGCCCACCAAATTTCTCTCAGTAGGCTTTCGTCGACCAAAGTCTGTGGTAGAAAATATTTGCTTAGTGTATCGCGCAAAACTATGTAGTCGCCTAACGAAGTTGTGAAACACGCAACTCTGCTTTCTATAAGTGAATCATTAGTATATTGTGAGATCTGTCAAGAAAGAATAAATGATCCACTTATCAGAACTATAATAATTTCAAGCGCAAAATTATCTTAGTTTTGAAAACATTATAAATGCTTTTCGTTTTCCTATCTGAAACATAGCATTCGTGAACTCTAGTCAAAGAATTTTTCATATTTGATCATTGACTATGTTAAATATCAGATTCGTTGTATAATTCTTTACTTATCATTAGAAAGTCCGATTCTCTTGTACGAGATTATAAGAACCTATCTTATATGGCCGTATCTACGGGAAAATAGGCAGGTAACACTATAATCTAAGGTAATATATAATATATACAATATAATGAAATACTATATATTACTATCAAAAGAGCAGTGGATATGGAAATATCAGATAAGCAATTGCAATATCAGTAGCTCGTGTCTTAAAAGCAGTAGTGAGCGTATCCAAAGCCAAATCACTTACCTCTAAATAGCATAGTCCTTCAAAATCAAAGTAGGCACACAGCTTTCGATACAAGATATTTATTTTTAGTAGCGAAAACTTTGGCGGCTATTTAATCAGCATGAATTTGATTAGTTTGATATCATTTGTTAGACCTATTTTCACAGAAGATGACTATAGTTGATTTCATCAGCCCAAACATTTTAGCAACAATCCCAGGGATATGGCAAGCAAACTAGATCCCCTAAAGAACTGAACTAATAAGTTAGCTGAACAAAATGAAGCACTGTCATGAATTTACTTAGCTACTCTATCACATCTGGAAATTATACCAGATTAGGAAGTAATAAGAAAGAGTAGGATTATCGGCGTAAATGTCTCATAGTATTTAGGTTAAGCTATGTGCTCAATTCCCCGCGGCTGTCATATTATCCATAAATAAGTACCAGTAATTCTGGTATTGATTCAATCACTTTTTCCTTTACTTTGAAGATTGGCCATGAGCCTACAGAAAAGTAATTAGATATTATATTGGCTTCTCTTTCACTTTTTCAATATGAGATACTTATTACAGAACATGAAATTTCTGAGATAAATGATATTCTCAATAACATTTGTGAACTGGAATAAACTTGCGAAAACTAGTTTATCTCTCGTTCTGCAAATGTCAAAAATATGTATATGTCGTATCATCATAGTCACCGTAATACGAGTATTTTTGCAACCCGGTTTCAATTTGAAGCTTTTCATGCTCCAGAATGTGCATATATATATATATATATATATATATATATATATATATATATATATATATATATATATATATATATATATATATATCAGGTCATCCCATTAGTTCTGCCCGATTTTACCTTTTTTTAAAATTGAATGAAATTTAATAGTATTTTAGAATGTCTAATTGAATTAAAAATTATTTGTTGTGCATTTGTGTACATTTAAACTAATTAAATATTATTTTACAGAATAATAAAATTAAAATTCCTTTGATTAAAACTCTTTCTAACATGGAAGTATCTAAAGAGCATTTGAGGCACTTAATGTTTTATGAGTAAAAAAAGGAATCTCCTTCAGCCGAAGCGACTTGAAACATACACTCAGATTACGGGAAAGAATGTTTGAATGAAAGAACTTGCAGAAGATGGTTTGCAAAATTCAGAAGTGGAGATTTCAGCCTTGAAGTAGAAGATCGAACAAGACGTCCAGTTGAGTTTCATGATAAGCTCCTTGAGGAATTACTGGAAGAAAATCCTGCATTATCAGTTGAAGAATTGGCAATAAAGCTTATTTCAAATCATTCGTCTGTTCATCATCTTCAACAACTTGGAAAGGTTCCTAAACTTGGAGAATAGGTGCCTCATGAGCTGTCCGAAAGCAACCGGAAATCCTGAGTTAACACCTGCGCTTCTCTCCATTCTCGCAAACTCATTTCATCATTTTTGGATAGACTTGTGACTGATGACGAAAACTGGATCTTCTATCGAAATGTTAAACGTCGTAAACAGTGGCTTGGTAAAAGGTCAAAAGCTCAACCACAGCCGAGAAGGAAACTTCATGGGAAAAAGCTCCTTCTCTCTATCTGGTGGGATTGCAAAGGAGTAATTCACTTAGAATTGTTATCACCTGATGCAGCAATCAATGCTCAAGCCGACTGCCAGCAATGAGAGCGTTTGAACTAAGCTTTGAAGAAGAAAAGACCCGAAAGAGAGTGATGTTTCATCAGAACAATGCGCGACACCACACTGCAAAGATCACATCACAGAAGATCGAAGAGCTTGGTTGGGAAAAAATTCCTCATCCACCTTATTCTCCCGACCTTGCTCCTTCAGACTACCATTTGTTTCGTAGTTTACAGAATCATTTGGAGAAGATAACTTTCGCAAGCCAGGAGGAAGCCGAAACTGACATTTCAGAGTTCTTCGCTTTGAAACCAAAAGAGCTTTACATTCATGGGATTAAAAAGCTTGTAAATAGATGGAAGGAAGTCATAGATTATCAGGGAAAGTACATTGATGATTAAATTTCAATTGAATATAACATTTGATCATTTGTTTTCCTTATTCAAAATTCGGACAAAACTTGTGGGATGACCTGATATATACATATATATATTGTTGTGTCGACGCCTCCAGGCAAAGAAGTAGGTTCTCCCAAGACATATAAATAGAGGTAGTCTGGCCGTGGTAGGTGTGTTGAGTGGCAGTCTTTTGGAGTTGTGTTGTGATTTTGGTTTGAGGAGGGCGTTCAGCGCGGTGGGTTTGTCTGATTTGCGTTTTGTTGAAATTGTTTGAAGAATTGTTGTTTGGATGTTATCGTTGGTATTTGTTGTTCAAAGTTGTTTACCTGCCCATGTCGGATGTGGAGGGGGCAACGTGTGCTGCGGCAGCGGGTGGAGGCTTGTCTGCCAATGCAGTGGAAGTGCGGAGATGCACGGAGGTGGGACAGAGATGGAGAGGTGCAGGAAGTTGTTCGGGAGGCGAGGTGATGCTTTGGAAATGGCACCGCCAAGGGAGGTTTTCGAGCGAGCGGAGAGGAAAGTGGTAGCATGCGGAGCACTTAGCGTTGAAGCGGGGAGGATGGAGGTGGCGGAGACGGACGAGTTGGAGCGGTGCCTAGGCAAAGTTGGGCCATTAGCAACATTTTGCGCGCGTGGTAGAGGGTTCGGTGCGGTGGAGGTGCGATTTGCGAGTGGGGAGGAGGCGAGGGGGCGCTCCACCTGCCTATTGTGGTGGAAGAGTTGCACGTGTGGGAGTTGGACGGGCGCCTCCCGAAGTGGACCCGGAATGGCTGGTTGCAGCCGTTGTTCATGTCTGCAAGGACGAGGTGGAAGTTTTGAAGGTGGAAGGTTCGAGAGAGATCAACTGGTGGGGGTTTGATGTGGATGCACTTATACGCGTAGCCCTGCCGGATCTGCACAGCATGGCGGAGGAGTTGGAGCTGCCCGACGGAGCGCGACTGGGAGTTGTGGTGGAGGGGGGACCACCAGAGTGTGTTACAAATGTAAAAGTGGGGGACACATGCAGGCGGTGTCTTCCCGCAGAGAGGTACAAATGGAAGAAGTGGAGGTCTGTGAGGAGGAGATGGTGGAAGGCGAACGGGAGGAGGTGGAGAGGAGGCAGGCGGAGATTGTGGAGTGCGAGAGAGTTTCTCAGGAAACGGATGGAAAGCGTGTGCGGACTGAGTCGCCGCCAAAGAGCCCCAAAGAGGGGAGAGGGAAGAAGAGGACGGGGAAGGAAATGGGGGCCGAGGGGGACGCGGCTGAGAGCCGAACCCAGGATGCGGAGCGTGAGGGGGAAGTGAGAGGAAGGGAGGGGTGGTGGAGTTGGTTTGAGGGGATATAGACCGGCGGAGGAGAGCAGGGATGGAGGGAGGGGTGCTTGGAGGAGTCGAATATAAAAGATCAGAACAGTTATTTTTAACGACAAGGATTTAGAGTTGGAAAAGACGATTGCAAGAATAAAAGGATTAGTAAGACTTAAACTGGACGCTGAAACGTTTGAAGAAAAACAGAAAGCTATATTGGTGGAAGCACATGTGATGCAGAGATTGCAACAGATGCACCCGGACAAGTTTCAAATAAGTGGATTATACGTGGGCTACGACACCTTGCCAAGTGTAGTAACGGCAGAGGAGCTGTGGCCACTTACAACTGTTAAAGAAAAAAAATGATCATAAACTGTATGAGGGAACTGTCAAATGAAACTGCGAGTTTTGGGGGACTCGTAAGCCATTTCATCACCTCATTGTAAGTAATTCATTTCATTCATCATTCGTTCTTTGTACCCCACGTGCTGTAATGTTTTGTCTGTCCTTGTAGTGTCCCCCCTCTATGTAGTGGCCGGAGTGCCAAAATAAAGATATAGTGTTGAGTAGCAGTCTTTTGGAGTTGTGTTGTGATTTTGGTTTGAAGAAAGCGTTCAACGCGGTGAGTTTGTCTGATTGCGTTTTGTAGAGATTGCTTAAAGAATTGTTGTTTAAATATTATCGTTAATATTTATTTTTGAAAATTGTTTTCCTGCCCATGTCGGGTATGGAAGAAGCAACGTATGCTGCGGCAACAAGTAGAAACTTGTCTGCCAATGCAATGGAAATGCAAGAGATACACGTGGATAAGACAAAATTAGAGAAATACAAGAAATTATTCAAGAAGCAAGGAGCTTTGTCAGAATAAAAAAGCAAGCGCATGCAATATAAACAAAGGGAAGAATACATGGCCTAGACAAAAGCTCTAGAAGCCCAATGAGTTAAAAGCATAAAATTTACCATCTAGGGGTTACGAGGTCCGTAGGTAAAATAGTGAGCTAGTAATTTTCTAGGGATTACTGCAATTTATTAACAGGTAGATGCAATTTAAAGGTGGGGCAGGATGTTTAAAAAAGAAATTATCTAGAAAATGTAAATAAGCAAAATACTAACATGATTATCAGAGGGTGGTACCTGTGCTAACGAAGTAATCTCAAGTAAATGTAAACAATTACCGTAGGGTGCTTAAGAAAATTTACTCACAGAAATTATTACCGAGAATCCCACCTATGGTCTACAGTGGCGCAAGTCTAAGTCCAGCAGTCTCTACAATTGGTCAGTGATAATTTTAACCGGTGACAAGTTAAAACCGTTACAATGGATTTGTCTATAAAATAAACAAGTACAGAAAGGTAGTTCAGGTGGGGAGAAGTCAATGATATAGGTGATGTAACGTCGCTTATGTCCCTCAGCATCTTAACGTTATAACATGCAAGAGAGAAGAGTGAAGAGAGAAAGAATCCTCGGGTTGTGTTTAAGGGGAGGCAACTAGAACTAGTAATTTAGAGATTCAATTGAGGCTACTAGGATATGAAATTGGGCTTAACAACCATCATATATAGCGAATTTTGGTAATAATTAAATATATACAGGTATGCAAAGAAACGAAAAGCATCTTATAGGTACACAACAATGCATACCGATAGTATATACAGATATTTTATCCCTTAGTTGGTTATTTTAACCGATGACTCTGTTTACACTTGATATATATATATATATATGTGTGTGTGTGTGTGTGTGTGTGTATGTTTGTATATATATAGATATATATATATATATATATATATATATATATGCACTTACCCATAAATACATATATATATATATATATATATATATATATATATATATATATATATATATATATATATATATATATATATATATATATATATATATACATATATATATATACATATATATATGTATTTATGGGTAAGTGCATATATATATATATATATATATATATATATATATATATATATATACATAAAGAGAGAGATAGAGAGAGGGAGAGGGAGAGAGAGAGAAAAGTATGTATGCATTGATGCATGCAACGTATCAATGCGCGTTTGTATATACAGTAGTCGGCATGCATCCTGTGATGGGGAAATAGAACTCCCCTATTTGTTGGCTCCTAATGGATTGTGCCACAATATAAATGGATATACGCAGAGATCCTTCCGAGCAGTGTAAAGCCGAGAGTTGTGTATTGTCGAAGTTATGACCAGTATTTTGAGTCGAACGATTTGCGAGGACATTATTATTATCCCGTTATATCGCACAACGAAAGTGCAATACAACACATCCCTACACACAAAATCACAGAATAATGTCGAAGGACCACGCCAATACAACACGAACATTCTGCTCTGTCCAACCAAGGGCATACATACAAAAATAGCTTTACCATGAACAAGCTTTTTAATCCCAGATTAATCCCATATCTAGGAAAAGATTCTTAATATTTGTTTGACATTCTGTTATGTTGCAAACATGTCCCCAGTTCATGAATAGATTGACTCTGTCATAGCTAGATCTTCTCTTATTAGACATTGCTGCACACTAGGCTTTATGCCTACTAGTGTTTTTTTTTTATTTTATGTGGTGCATTTTCCAGCAATATTCTTTGTAATCTTGATTTATTTTTGTACTGTGGATAAATTTGCAGTCTTAGGGAAACAAAATATTTTTGAAATGGGGTTTGTGATTTCTGTTTAAATGAAAATGTAACATGAAACCTTGAAGAGATTCAGAAACGTAGTAAAATCCTGAGTACGTGATTCTAGTGATTCTAGTCAGGCGGCTACGAACACTTGGGTTTTAAGTTGTTCAATGTTCACACTAAAAGGATCAAGTATATTCACCGCAGAAATAGCTGAGACACTTTTCTTTTTGCATACCCTAATATGAATGTTTGAAAAAGCACCCAAACTTTCTGGAAGCATCTCACAGTCTATCTTTACAGTGCGGAACACCACTGATAGTTATTATGTGTAATGTCATAAATAAAATGACGTGACTAAACGGTACTCTCTGCATATTTTCTTAACTTACTTTATCCCAAATATTATGTCGACTGTATCACGGTGTTTATGTAAGGCACACTGTTGACCGGGTATGATGCTTCCCGATATTAAATGGAGCAAACTTTAGAGAATGATCTAGATCAGAACTTTCTAGCAATGAGATGTTTCCCTTAGCTTAGTAGATAGTGACGATGGAACCAACGATGAAATATAGAGGTATAAACACCTGGCGTTATATTATGAAAGCGTAGTGATGAACTGTTTTTATACTGTGATAACTACACACTTTCAAAGGTGTTGAGGCGATTGAGAAGGGCGCCTGGACGTTGGTGGTTTTGGTTGAGTGGACATTGATACTGATTTGAAGACATTATTTATGGTAGCAATACTTTTTATCACTGGAAGCAAACACACACGCGCGCATGCACCCAGGCGCATACAGAGAAATACAAATAGAGAGAGAGAGAGACAGGAGGGATTACAATTTATTAATTGAACACATTTGGCGTACATTCTTTCCATTTCTTCATACACATGAAGGAAAATATGGTCATATGAAAAGAGAGGTAGGGTGGGAACGAGAGAAACATAAAAAATCTATTAAATGATCTCGATTACACGCCCCGGCTTCACGTATGCAGAAAGACAAGACACATGTAAAACAAAGTGTAAGAGAGAGAGACAGAGAGAGAGAAGTGGGGAGAGACGGGGAGAGAGAGACGGGGCTGTGGTAAATGAGGTCATTTAATACAACTTAATGTTTCTCCACCTCTCTCTCGCTTTCTCTCTTCTCTCTTCCTCTTTTCTCTCTTCTCTCACTCTATCTCTCTCTATTTCGTTCAATCTATCTCCTCCGCGGGAAATTTTAGTAACACTCTGTGCACTGGGGAATATGAAAGAGATAGTTGGCTGCTTCTCGTCTCATCACATTGACGGCAGGAAGAAGTGTGCAGGAATGTGGCATCACACTGCCTATATATTCACACACACATACACATCGCACACGTATATGCATGCATGCATGCACACACACATACACACACACACACACATATATATATACACACACACACACACACACACACACACACACACACACATATATATATATATATATATATATATATATATGTGTGTGTGTGTATATAAATATATGTATGTATGGTTACATGTATGTATGTGCATGTATATCAAAGTATTCTGTATTTGAAGCAAGGCATCGGTCTGACCACGTTTTTCACTGTTCGAAGCAGTCCTTGAACTCTTGTGAAGTGATACCTTTTGACGCCTCCGTC
Source organism: Octopus bimaculoides (assembly GCF_046866305.1). Taxonomy (NCBI): domain Eukaryota; kingdom Metazoa; phylum Mollusca; class Cephalopoda; order Octopoda; family Octopodidae; genus Octopus; species Octopus bimaculoides. The sequence goes on from NC_142939.1 coordinate 35,739,015, forward strand.
GCTTTTTCTTCACGTCTTCCACATCTGCAAAACGTTTTCCTTTAAATATTTCTTTTCTTTCGCGGGAACAAAAAAAACAAATGTCGATAAAATGTCCGGATCAACTTCTACCTTCTTTCAGTTCATGACATGCATTCAGTCGTGCTTTTGATCTTCTTTAAGTATGCGAGGCACAAATTTTGCTGCAACTCTTTTCATTCACAATTCCTCACTCAAAAATCGTTGGTAAGAGCTCCAGGACACACCAGTCATATAAAAAAAAACTTCATCAATTTCTCTGCGACAGATGCCCAAGAGTGGTTCATGAATTACCGCGATGTCTTCATGTGTTCGGCAGGTGGACGGTCAACCTCAACGTGTTTTCTTCATGGCAGCGTCTTTGTAAGCTGTTCAAAGCTTGGAAACTGTTTCGGCAGCCTTTCTCCCCAGGAGAAAAAGGAATTTCATCGAAGCACACAACAGAAGAGAAGCACTGCAAAACAAAGATGCACCACGTGGCAGTACGACTGAAGACAATGATGCTGGGCGGCAGGCTGATGCTCAAGGGTCGCATCAAGTGATTTCTAGCAGTCGAAGCATGAACTACAACAGGCTTGTTCCACAGAGAACGTTTCCGGTTACCTTTGGGTACCTCCTCGAATATATATATATATATATATATATAGTTCAAATTTGTAGAAAAATAAAGACGAAGACAGGTGTAGGGAACAACAAGCGTGTTAGTTTGACGCTCGGGGAAAATCGAAAAGCCTTTTACGTTTCGAGCGTACGTTCTTCGACAGAAAGGAATAAGAGGAAATAAACAGAGAGCGAATGAAAAAAACCTGTTGAGTTCAGTGCCCCAGAATGGTGAAAGAAATACACGTACAAGGTGGTGATGCTCCAGTACCCACAGAATATACAATATACATATGTACATTTGCTAGTAGGTTGTTATGTAGACAAATATATATATATATATATATATATATATATATATATATATATACATTTAAATAATAAGGGTGAAAATTTAATATTAATGGTGAAACTGGTCTATGATTAATCTTTATATTTTGTATCTTTTCATTTGTCTTGCTCGCTTGCGTTCTGGTGTTTGATGAATTTTCTTGAGAACAATCTTTTCGTAGTGTTCAGACCATAGGTGGTCTACTTCTAGCAAAATGGATGTCCACTTAACGGTAAATCAACGCAGTAATCTGCATCTTTTATTCACCAGTACATGTATGGTCGAGACACATAAAAATAAACAAAAATCAATATACTCGACGAACACATATGTATTCAGCATAGCACATAGACGATTGTTTATCCCTATATATATCCATGAAAAAAGGCGGGCTTTTTGAATTACAGTAATGTATAGTAATGCCCTTATATAAATTAAATATATTTATAGGGACAAATGATGGTTTTTTTTCCCTTATGAGTTTTTTTCACGCTAACTACTTAGTCTTATGAAGACTTTATCCTATTATTGAAATATATATATATAGGTAGGTAAATGGATATGTTGGTAAAAAGATAGATACATAGGTAGATATACAGGTACATAGGTAGTACGGACAGGCAAGCAATAACATACACACACAAAGAGATACGGAAATACATGACCATATATACACACACACACATACACAAACAGATGCACATGCAGACACATCCATACATAACAGACGCATTTTCGTAGTCGCACAAGCCAGACTCACACAAGCCAGTCGCACAGACACACTCATACATGCACGCACGCACAAAGAGCCAGAGATACATATACAAATACACACACGCATACAAACACACAAACACATGAATATGCAAAATACATACATACGTACATACGCGCATACATACATATATGCATACACATATATATATATATATGTGCATATATAAGCACACATGCACACTGACGCGCGCACCGCAGCTCCAATAACGCACTGAGATAACACTCATTGACAAGGTTCTAAAAGCAACGAACATTTTGCAAATCAAATATAAGTATTAAATGAGTAGAAATCGAACCAGTGAGTGTGCTAGATAATAAGGCATTAAGACAATATGACTCTCCCAACACACAATATATAACATATGGAAGTAGTCTCCGAGTAGTGTCTTTTAATTGTGTGATGTTTTTTCTTTGAGTTCTGCAAATGATGTTTTTCTTTTACATCTTACAAAAATATCTCTAGAGTTGTGTGTGTGTGTGTGTGTGAGCGTGTGTGTACGTGTGTGTGTGTGTGCGTGTGTACGTGTGTGTGTTCTTGTGTGTGTCTGTGTGTGTCTCTGTGTGTAACTGTGTTTGTGCGCGCGTGTGTGTATAGGTGTGCGTGCGTGCGTGGCGGAGGGAGTAAAATAGAGAATTAATTGAATCGATAAGCATTTGTAACACTGACTTTATTTAGTATGGTAGGTATACGAGCACTTGTGATTGAACACATACTTCACTGTATCATCAATATCTATTTGTTATGCAGTTTCTTCTTTTGTTACATGTCAATCTATCAGTACCGTAATGTAACATAACACAACATAAAACCACTCTAAATCCCTATATTTTGCGTATTAGCACGTATAGTTAAATAAAGCTTGTGGCTTCTTATTCTTAACATCACTGCTGTTGAGATAACGGAAATATTTTTCTTTCAATTTTAGCATTTCTTTATCCAAATTTTAAGTTTCACTTTAGGTTTTTGTATCTTTTTTATTCTAAACTTCACCATCTACTTTCCCTTATCAATAAATTGTACCAATCAATAAACGATTTTATTTGTGTTTTGTATGTCAGAAATTCTTGTGATATTATATTAGGTGAACTGTTTTATTTATGTTTTTCAATAGAACAGATATGTATATTTACACCTACCTAGTTACCTATGTACACACATGAACACACACGTATACACACACACTCACACTCACATACACACACATATACTATGAATATATGTATATATACATATAAGTATATATATATATATATATATATACATACATACATATATATGCTATAAATATATGTATATATACATATATACGTATATATATATATTTGTCATATATATGTCTGTATATGTGTATATATATTTTTCATATATATATATATATATATATATATATATATATGTATATATATATATATATATATATATATATATATATATATATATATATATATATATATATATATGTATATATATATATATATGTCTATATATGTATATATATATACATGTAAATATATAAATATATATAAATATACATACATACATACATAAACAAATGTTCATTTCTATACTTATATACTTGAATATGCAGAAATACTGATGTACGTATACGGATACGTGCATATATACAAATATAAACAGGCATGAAGTATGTATACTTATGTATTTTATATTATACGTGTGTGTAATTTTGTATATAAACATACACTATATATATGCATATATATATATATATATATATATATATATATATATATACATTCATATATATATATGTATGTATATATATATATATATATATATATATATATATATATATATATATATATATATATATATATATATATATATATATAAGCATGTATGTACGTTACTGTACTCATATGAATCTGTTCGACTTTCTGTCTCTGTATTCTGATAAGCTTTTACTCGCCAAAATGAATCTATACAGAGCAATTAAAAAATATTTGAAACATAAACAGAAAATTAGTTACTTTTTAAGTTAGCATTAGATGAAGCAAAAAATAAGAAGAATAACAATTTTCAAATGAAGATGACAAAGTAAAAAGATATATTAAAGATGTGTGTGTGTCAAATCTGACATTTCTACAGATTGCAACGGAAAAATTAAATTGTTTTATCGTATTCTGACATTCTGTTGCCAACGCAGAAACTTCAATTGTTTCAAACTGTAGTTATTTGCTGCTAGACATTTGAGATGTTAGAGATTTTCTCTTCTTTTACAAGCGTATACACACACACACACACACACACACACACACACACACACACACACACACACACACACACATGAACACACACGTATACACACACACTCACACTCACATACACACACACATATACTATGAATATATGTATATATACATATAAGTATATATATATATATACATACATACATATATATGCTACTGGATTACCTCTCGATTGTGTAATCACTACTTCCGAGGTTCTGGTAGCTATGAAGCATATGTAGCCTGCATTTTATCAACTCCATTCCCAAATTTGGGATTTTTATTTGCATACAAAGCAACCCCAGCTGCTAACCGTGAACTATAAAATAACTTTTTTCGGCTTATCGAACTTCGATATGGGAAAAGTTTACAACCTTCTACGTCATTATACCCTTATTGTTCCAGAAAGTTTTTATATGTTCTACGGACTGCTCGAAGTTTACTAACTTCCTACACGTTTATACTTTCCATAATATATATATATATATATATATAATCTATATATATGTATGTATATATATATATATATATATATATATATATATATATATATATATATATATATATATATATATATATATATATATATTACAATGAAAATTACAGGCGTATGCACGTTAATATTCTTAACGTACAGAACAAGATTTCTACAGTAGAATTTGCTTAAAATTCGTCACCTCTGAAGGAAACTAAAAAGTAATTAAATTTAAAATGCTACTGTACTTAAAATATTGCAGCCGAGAATAACAGTTTTTTTAATTTATTATATTTTATTAAAACAAAAATTATAAAAACATCACTGGGTTTTTCCAAAAATAAGTCCATCCTATTTTACGCCAATGGAATTATATTCAGAAGCTCTTTTCATGTATAACCTCTGTAATTTTTATCATTTTCAGAAAAAAAATATTTAAGCAAAATTATTTAAGTCTGTAGTTAAGCAGTATTTTAAATGAAATGAAATAAAATTAATTTTAAAAAATACAGTAGAATTCGCCTAATTAGTCATCCCTGTGGAAAAACGAGAGTGACAAATTAAAGAATTAGCCAAAGACGAATTAGGCTAATTCTACTGTATTAATGCTATCTAATAAATTTTACTTATGTCTTATTTGTCAGATTTTTTTTTTTAATGTGGAAGAATTGACTGAGCACATGGTTGATTTGAAGCCATTTAATGACCATTCTACTGCAATCATTTTTTTTTTTTGCATGGAATTTCATTTCAAGTGGAAAAAGCATCTAGTGCAATATTATTTACAACTTCTTATTTTATTGTTGGTATTTGATACAACTAAATAAAATGACTATTTTCATTGTATATTTTTGCTTATTTTTTACCATGTTTTTAAAGACTTGCTTGTTCTTTAGATTCTCATAATAAATAAAGTAAATTATCTCAAGTTTACCCAATATGATACATTTTGATTTTAAACATCTTATTCGCAGCTGCATTATTTTCAGTACAGTAGAATTTTAATTTGAAGTACTCTTTAGTTTCCTTTAAGAGGTGACGAATTAGGCAAATTCTACTGTAGAAATCTTGTTCTGTATTTTTCCAGACGTAATAATTTAAGAATATTAATTTGCATGCGCCCGCATTTTTCATTGTAGTTCACTTTTTTCAAGCAATGCAATAAAGGTAATAAATATTCTTTTGTTAAAAAAAATCTGAAATATTTTTCATTGTTGATGATTGAATTAAAATAAGAATACTATGATCTGTTTTTTTTTTTTTTTTTATTTCACATATTTTACTTAAATTCTAAAAATAAAAAAAGTTATCCGCTGCAAAGGCTAATATAAAAATGATTTTTAAAATGTCAAAATAGTCATTGTATCCACCGTTAGGAACGAAGAGCTATCTGCCCTTTTGCTCTTTTTCTGAACAGCATTACGAGAAACCTCCAGGTATCCCATTTAGAGAAAGAAACAATAACAACATTGTATCTTCTTCATTTCTTCATCACTCAATACAGTACGCTCATATTATTTTCTCTTCATTATTATTATTATTATTGTTACTGTTTTATTATCATTATTATTGTTGTTGTTGTTGTTGTTATAATAATGATAATAATAACAACATTATAATTATTTTTGTTTTTGTCATTATTTTTGCTGTTGTTGTTGTTGTTATTATTATTATTGTTATTATTATTATTAATATTATTATTATTATTATTGTTATTATTATTATTATTATTGTTCAGTAGTTTTATTTTTATAACGTGCTTTCACTTCACTGCCGAGCGCAGCTCTGTGCGCCTTGGGTATGTGCTGTGGTTTGCTGTGGTGCTCTTATGTTTACTGTATTGAAAGTGTTTTGCGTAGAATGTGTGCAGTACCCAGTAGTGCAATTTTCTGTATGTTATATATATTTGTAAGTCCTGGTGTTTTTGTTATGTATTTGTCTGAATATTTTTTTATTATACCTAAGGCACCTACTATGATAGGAATTGTTTCTGTTTTTAGATTCCACATTCGAGTTATCTCTATTTCCAGGTCTTTGTATGTATTTTGAAAGTTTTTCCATTTCTTTTAGAGAAACGTTGTCATCTGCTGGTATTGATACATCAATTAGAAAGCATTTTATTATTATTATTATTATTATTATTATTATTATTATTATTATTATTATTATTATTATTATTATTATTATTACTATTATTAGGCCTTGTATTCAATGTAGCGCCCTGTAAATAGAGGCATCAAAATTAGAGCAGGCCAGGGATATTTATGATAAATAAACAAGTACTTGTTTTGTGTTAATTAAATTAAACCTGCCTGTATATTTATTTCCTTTAGAATTAATAATTTTTGGGGGATGATGAGAAATGTAAATATAATTGTAAAAATTATTAGATCCTATACCTGCACTGTATATAAAGTTCATAGTACGAACGCGCCAAAAAATGAAGTGCGAAAATCATTATGAAAAATAATTTTCTATATAATAGTGAATATTAATGTAATATTAATTTTATAGTAAAATCAAGAAAAAAATTAGCTATGTCTAATGTATATTTAGGTGAGCTAGCAAGAAGTGGTATGAGAATATATCAATTATATTGTAAGAAGAGAATCTGATCATATAAATAGCAAAGCCATGGCTAGTATAAAATTTTTAATAATGCAAAAATAGTCAATGCACCCACTGTAAGGCAGGAGAAGCCACCTGCCCTTGTTAGGGCAAAGTTAGTTTGTTCGTCGAAATTCATGCAAAATAAAAAAAAGGCTGTAATTCAACTTCTGCTCTTATCAACTTGCCTGGAAATAAAAAAAATCTAAATGCTGCTACTCTGAAAATCGAGTTATAGTATCTGAAAGCAAAAACTTTGTCAATTTACCCTAAGAAATAATAATCTAAATTCTGCTACTCTTAATACTGAATTAAAGTTTAAAAGCAAGCAAAAATACTTATCAAAACTGCAGAAGGCCTTACAACTTTGGTCATCGTAATGCTTTGCTTTCGTCTGTTTAATAAAAATTCTTCCTCGTATAATGATTTTGCCTTCATTTTGTGATAGACAGATATCATG
>NC_142939.1:35749032-35756532 GCF_046866305.1 Octopus bimaculoides
GTTAAATGGTAGCTGGAATGTCTCAAAATGCAAATTGCTCAGAAGATGAAATGTTCTCGATATGCGATTCAAACGGCTCTCAAGTGCTTCAGGGAAACAAAAGATGTGAAGTAAATACAAAGAACAAGTAGAAAAAACGTTACATCACTTCGTGATGACAGATCCATCATCCGTCAGTCGCTCAGAAACAGGAGAAAAACATAGTCGGAGCTCTGTGCAGACTTCAGCGAGGCAATTACTTCTCAAATATCAACCGGAACTGTTAGAAGAAGGCTTGTAGAGTACTGTCTGAAAGGCTGTAAAGCCAGGACAAAACCATGGGTTTCTGAAGCGAATATGGAGAAACGTCTTCGGTGGGACAAAAACCACTCAAATTGGGCCAGTGAGCAAAGGTCGAAAGTAATATGGTCTGATGAAAGTAACTATGAGGTTAGATACTACATGTATTCAATCAATGTATAAACTTAATGTAACTGGTTTCTTGCCCAAAATATATTAAAAAAAGTATCTAACATAAAGCTAATATTATTTTTCATGTTTTTACTCGGGTTTTCGGTACAACTGGTGCAACTTTCTATCACTGTGTGGGCTTGCATGCTTGGCACAGGACCCGGAGAAATGTTTGTATGTCAGGGAAGGATGAATTCAGCAACCTATGTTTTAACCTATGTTAAAAGAAAGTATTCAAGAGAGTATTCAAGAACGGGAATACAATAAGTAATTTGAGTTCAATAAAAATCATGTTTTTTTAGTAGTATATATATACAGAAGGGGATATATTTAAGAATTTACACAATACTTTCTTGAATACTTTCTTGTAAACTGTTTTTAATATTTTTTTATTATCAAATAATATATATCTGTATTTTAATACTTTTGTGATAACCAATACTTCACACAACAAAGCTTATTCAAAACTTTACATTTTACTTTTGACTATCTTTTTCTAAAGAAATGAAACCGGTCAAGTCAATAAACATCTCTAAAAGTCTAATGCATTTTAAAACCTTCTTTCATATATATACATATATATATATAATCCAAAAAGACTAAGAAAAAACATAAGAAATAAGAAAACAACGCAAGGACATGGTACATGCAAAATATTAGCAGACGCTCTAAAAAATACAAAGAATAAAGACAAAAAAATAATAATTAAATGGATAAAATAGAATTAATGCAATTATAAAAAATTAGTACAAGTAAAAAAATTTTTAAATTAAAAAACTCGACGGCAAAACGATAAAAAACTGAAAAACAGAATAACAGTGTAAAAAAAGTGAGTGGGAATAAGATAGGATAAAATAAGATAAAAAGTTGTTTTTTAAGGAGGGTGTTGTGTCCGAAAGGAGTTGTGTTTCTAGACTGAAAATGTAACGCTGTTCCAGGCGGAGTTGGGAGTGTATGGATCCGTGGTGCAGGGCGAGGCAAAAAAAAAAGGTGGATATTAGAGGTGGAGTGGTTGCCCAAGCAGAAATGACGTGAAGTGGAGGTAGATGTTCCTTGAACCGGGCAGCCCGTCTAACCAACTCAGAGTTTGTTGCAGAGATTACATCTAATGCAATAGATAAGGCTGGAAGAAGTGCAAGAGGAGTTTTTAATGTGGTGGGTGTGCTGGCTGGATCCAGTGAGAGCGGTGGTGCTTGTGATGAAAGGGCAGGTGTGTTAACGGGATCTAGAGCAAGTGAAGGATCCGGTTGGGGCTGGGATGGAAGAGGGGAAGGTGCCACGGACCAGTAGATCTCGTAGGTTACGGGTGCGTTTAAAAGAAAGCAAGGATGGGTCGGGGGAAATGGGGTGAGGTGGGATCTAACTGGAGACGACGGAAGGCTCGTAGTATCCTCCGCGAAAGGGTAGGGTGGAGGGGTGGAAAGGGAGAGGAAAGGGATGCGGTTGGGGGATTGGTGTGAGAAAGGAGAGTGGATGGTGGTGAGATCGATTTGACGAGCGCGGACAAGGGCGGTTTAGACAAGGGTGGATGGGTATCCTCGATGCATGAACAGGCGGGCAAGGTACTGGGACTAGGTCTCGAAATTCTGGTCCCGGTTGCACAAGAGTCGAAGGCGGAGGAACTTGGAGTAGGGGATGGCCCGTTTGGAGTGGAAGGGATGTGAGGAGAAAAAGATATCTAGAAAGTTTAGAGGTATTAGAGAGGGTAGAGGTAAACTGGAGAGAAGGGTAAAAGTTAAAGAGGAAAGAGATGAAGTGGCAGTGTTGTTCGCGGGAGAGGGAGGTGACGCCCATACAGTCGTCTTTGTAGCGGTCGCATAATCAGTGCCTGACCTGATAATTGGGAGAATGCTTGGATTTCAATGTGACCAACAAACAGGTTGGCGAAAATGGAGCCCATTCTCATTCCCATAACAACCCCAGACACTGGTTGGTAGATTTCCCCAGCGAACGTAAAGCAGTTGTAGGTAGGATGAGCCCTGCCGGACGGAGAAGAGTGGAGGTGCTGAGAGTGGGATCGGGGCGACGGTTTTGGAAGTATTGGAGGGCTAAGAGACCATCATTATGGGAAACCACTGTGTATAGGGATTTGATGTCCAAGGTGAAGAGGAGGTGTGAGGGGCCAAGAGGGAAGGAGAAGGAATTAAAAAGGCGAAGGGCGTGATTGGTGTCGTATATGGCATGTGAAGGCAGCAACCAAAGGGGACAGGATACGGTGAAGGTATTTTGAAATGAGTTCTGTGGTGCAATTTCAGGCGGAAACAATGAGACGGCCAGGGTTGTCGGGTTTATGTATTTTGGGAAGGAAATAGATGGTGGAGGTATGGGGTGTTCAGACGTTGAGGGTAGTGGCTGTGGGGGAGCAGAAGAGGAGACGGGGTCATGGATAGTGGAGGACATGCGCTGCTGTTGGGAGAAATTAGGGTTGGGGGAGGAGGCGATAGAAGAGAGGATTTCGAAGCTGACTGAGCGCTTCCTCCCTGCATAGGTCCGCGCACCACACCACCACTGCTCCACATTTGTCTGCCATTTTTGATATTTGAGTGGGTACTATTATAATATCCTTGTAGTCGTGTCATCTGTGGTGGAAACATTCAAAACAGGTTTAGGATCTTTTTTAAAACGGGGCCACATTTTTCATTAACGAAACATTTTGAAACTTGGAACACTGGTAGAATGTGTCATATAAAACATCTTTTTCTCTTAGTCTTCTTTAAAAAAAAAGAAATCCCTAAGTTATTCCGTGTTAAAGTTGTCGTATTTCTGTAATTTCAACCAATCACTGACGTCCATTCAGCCGATATACATTAAGTGCCGACTACATAAACAAACGATTCTGAAACAATTCTATCGGTGATAGGGTTAGGGTTAGGGTTAGGGTTAGGGTAAAACAGCAAATTTAAAAAGAAAAAAAGCAAATAAAACGAAGAAAAAAAAGAAAATGAAAAAAGCAAATTTAAAATGAAAAAAGCAAATAAAACGAAGCTATGGCTTAATCAGCCAAAGGAGTAAATGTAAACAACTGAATACTTGTCAGTGATTGGTTGAAATTATCGAAATAAGACAATTTTTTACATGAAATAAATTCGAATACAAAAATATTTTTCTGTTCTATAACACAAAATAGATAAGTATACGAAGTTTGAAAGTCTTTCGGTACCAAAAACACTACGTAAAACATTAATGAAAAATGTGGCCCCCGTTTTAAAAAAGATCCCAGGTTTATATTTTGCGATAAAATATGACTCTTTGCTAATGCACTGATTAGAGGTTGCATTCTCCTTGAAATTGTAGAGGCGAAAAGTTCAAAAGTTAGGTTGTTTGTTAGCGATGCAAATGTTAATGTGTTCACTTAATGCTGTTTCTCTGTATTCCCGTATTTTAATCTGGGACCTATGTACGGTCATCCTCTCACGTAGACTGATTTTAGCATGAGCAATGTATTGCTCTCGACACTCTTAGCAAGTTGACACATATATTAGGATTTCCGAAGCACATGTGAAGTTGTTTTACACTGTAAAACGTTGACTCTGTTTAAAGGAGAGCTCCGATCCTTCAATTAGGTTGACGCATATACCACAGGTCTTCCGCATTTTTTTACTGTCGGTTTCAATGTTACTGAAAGTGTATTTGGGCTTGTGTTAGAAAATTTTTCTTTCACTTGGGTCGTCTTTTGCTCTTTGTGATGGTGTGCGTTTGGAGGATTTGCTTCATTATATATAAATATTCATCATATATATATATATATATATATATATATATATATATATATATATATATATATATATATATATATATATATATATATACATATATATACACATATATATATATATATATATATATATATATATATACATATATATATATATATATATATATATATATATATATATACATATATATATATATATATATATATATATATATATATATATATATACATATATATATATATATACACATATATATATATACATATATATATATATATACACATATATATATATATATATATATATATATATATATATATATATATATATATATATATATATATATATGCATATACATATATACATACATATATATATATATATATATATATATATATATATATATATATATATATACATATATACAAATGTATACATACATAGATACACACATAAACAAATATGTATATTATTTTCAGGATTCTTCAACTTGTGCCGAACCACTAATTTACGGGGACGTAAACAGACCAACACCGGTTATCAAACGGGGATGGGAAGGTAAATGCACACACAAAAAATCTTACATATAGACACATATATATATATATATATATATATATATATATATATATTAGGGATAAAACTATATATAAATATATATGTGTGTGTGTGTATGTGTGTGTGTGTATGTGTGTGTGTGTGTGTGTGTATGAATGTATGTATGTATGTATGAATATCAACATGACGAATTTCTTTCAATTTCCGTCTACCAAATCGACTCATAAGGCTTTGATCGGTCGGAGGCTATAGTAGAAAACACTTGCCCAAGGAGCCACGCAGTGGGACTGAATTCGGAATCATATGGTTGGAAAGCGAACTCCTTTCCACACAGCCACGCGCGCGCCCATATATTTATGTATGTGTGTATGTATATATCGTTATCACGTTGGGAAAAATACTCAGCGCATTTTGTCCGTCTTTCTTAATTCAAATTCCGCCGGGTTATACTTTGCCTTACATACTTTCGATAAAATAAGTACTAGTTGAGCACTGGGGTCGAGGCAATCGGCTTAACCATACCCCAGAATTGCAGACGTTGTGGCAAAATTTGAAACCAATATTAACCCTTTACTTGACAATGGCAAATGTATCATTTACTCCTCCTACATTATTGTGTATCACTCTATAGGTATTCTTCGTTTTCCTAGGGTTAAATTTCCTTCTTGGAAAACACACCCAGGCAAAAGCTGAGTGCCTTACACACCTCGTGTGCGAAAATTTAAAACTAGCTTATTCAATAAACTGTAGAAAAAGGCGATTACCTTAAGAGCCGATGCAAAACCAAGATAGATAGATAGATAGATAGATAGATAGATAGATAGATAGATAGATAGATAGATAGATAGACATATATATACATATATAAACACACATATGGAGACAGATAGAGATACATTGATTGATTGATTGATTGATTGATTGGTTGATTGATTGATTGATCGATTGATTGATTGATAGGTAGAAAGAAAGATAGATTGATAGATAGACCTACATACGCACACTTGAACACACACGCATATATATTATGTATATCATATGTCTTTGTGTGTGTATAATGAAATTTTATGGCACAAGTAATAATATTGAGTCTCTGATAGTGCGCAAATGACGAAGATTCAATAAACTTTTGTCCATCTTACGTATTATTATTCTCAGTTTTTAGAATAACATGTAACATTTAATCTGATGAAAAGTGGTTCGATTGCATCAGCATTAGGAATGTAGCTATAGTTGATTTCTATGGAATGGAAATTGGCTACATTGAGGAGAAATGGGAGTTTAGGATGCTGCCATTAGTGAAAAATATAAATAAATTAGCTTTCACCAGAAATTGAAACTTACTCATGTGTTTGCTTATCAGGAGATGGTTTTTGGTTAACGTCGCAATACAGATTTTTCATAATGAACATAAATTTATATAATTTAAAATTTCACTTACGAATGTGTTTGATTTGTTTATTTTTGCTACAAAATTTATGGAATTAAGGACACTTAAACATAGAAACTCACATAGGCAAATATACACGCGATATATATTAATGAAAATTGATGAAAATATAATATTATGATAGGATATAAACATTAATTCCCATCATTATGAAAACGAAAAAAATGCGTTCAAAAAGTAGATGAAACAAAGAAACGGAAAGTCATAATAAATTCAAATATATTTTCATATTCTTCAATTTAGATTACACTCTCTTGACAAACTTTAAATCACTGATAATTTCACTTCGAAATACGATTTACAAAATAAACAAACAATTATGGATGTTAATAATATTATTAGCTTTTGTGTTATTTATGTTCTTTGTTTTCTTTTTATGAGAGAAGCTATTTAATTATTATTATATTTATTTTCATTATCATTAATTTCAATTTATGAAAGGAAAGGAAATTTTTTCTGAAAAAGCTTTTTATTCAAACTGGTGAAAATGTAATCATTTACATGTGTATTTGAGAAGGGAATTATTTCATCTGGCAATTTATCATGATCGTGATGACCATCGTCTTCATCGTCATTGTAATAATCATCATCGTCAATTATTCGGTAATCTTTTTGATATTTTCATCGTCATATATTTTGCATTGAATATTACTAGTAACTCCTTAATGTTCTGAGATTAGGAATAGTGTTCAATTGCTGCATAAATGTTACTTTCCTTAAAATCACGCAACAGCACTTTGTAAATTTCATTGACGTGGCACATAGAAATTTAGTCCTACTTTATGTAAACCCTCTAGGATTATATCTTTTATCTTTTACTTGTATCAGTTATCAGACTTTGGCCATGCAGAATTTTGATCGAACGAATCGACTCCAGTACTTATATTTTTAAAGCCAGGTATTTGTCCTATTGGTCTCTTTGCAAACCACTATGTCACAGGGACGTAAACATACCAACGCCAGTGTTCAAACTGTGGTAGCGAAAAACAGGCACAAAGATACGCATAGATACACACACACAAATCTACTCTCAAATCTTTGGTAGGTCCAAGGCTGCAGTAGAAAGCACTTGCTCAATGTGCTACGCAGAGGGGCTGAACACAGAACCTTGTGGTTAGGAAGCAAGCTTCTAACCACACAGCCATCCCTACGCCTAACGCATACTCTCTCTCTCTCTCTCTCTCTCACACACACACACACACACACACACACACATACACACACACACACACACACACACACACATAAATACTCGAACATATACGAAATTACAGCACATACAAAAATATATGCATGTATATATGAAACCTATTTCGTATAAAATGA
>NC_142939.1:35761532-35766532 GCF_046866305.1 Octopus bimaculoides
AATTCGTTCATTATACATATAATATACATGCATACATGCATACATACATACATACATACATACATACGTACATACATACATACATACATACATACCTATATACATATATATATATACATATATGCATACATATATATATATATATATATATATATATATATATATATATATATATATATAAACATAAACTCGCACGCGAAAAGTACATTCACACACGCACGCACACACTGTCCCACCATGGCGTCTGCCTGTGGATGGAACCAGTAGAGATAAAAGACATACATATTAATAAAGGAAGACAGTAGTCGAACGAAGTAAACAAATAAATGATAGGAAACAAATAGACGACATGGAAAATTTAGAAACCCACCGTTCAAGACCAACAATACTGCATGAAAGAGGCAAACTCACCACAAAACATGATCCGAACAGAGGATGTGGAACATAAACTTATTAACATAGAGACAGCATGAATTTCAGATACACAGGAAGGCGTAATATTCCAAAGCCTCTTTTATAGGGAAAACATATGAAACCGAGTCTCAGACGGGACGACACAAAGAACGTAAATAAATTCATGAGAAATATGGACACTAACATCAAAATTGTGTAAAAGAGAAGCCTCTATAGTGATGAAACTTATTTACTATTAAAAGGTTTCAGATTTGCCCCAATAGTTTCTTCAAACTTCATCGAACTAAAGGCAGACATTGAAACTTTTAGTCGACACACATGCTTTATAGATTCTTTAGCAATAAGAACGAAAATAATGACTTCACTCTCTATCTGATCTGATATAAACGAAATTGTTACAAACACACATATGGACGCACATACTTACATATAAGCACGAACACATAAGTGCGTGCACACATATGAGCATGCACACATACGAGCATGCACACACTCACATGCTCATACAGAACAGTTTCGAAACAACGCCAAAACAACGCCAGATCATACATTCAAAATAAATGGAAGTGGAGAGACAAGTTACTGAAGAGATTGCAAGAGTGCAATGAAATAATTTAACAAAAAACTATATAAATTAATAAAGGACTGAACCAGTGCGTGTGTTTATTACCGGCATAATGCCTCTCCCAAGGTTTAATTGAATGACTTCACTGTCAGAAATAAACCCAATTTCATCATTTGGAGAGGGAACGATAAGCATTTAGATCCGTATATTGATGCGCTTTCTCAGTTTTGTTATAATTATTGCCCTACTTTTGTCAGCTGCATTTAGAATAATCAAGTTGTCATTCTTCAGTGTTTGTAAAGTTTCTTTTTATTTATGGTGTTTTTCGGGTGCTTGAGATTTTTACAAAAGTTGAATATTAGAACAGCTAACATTTCAAAGCGACTTTAAGGGGGAAGTAAAACAATTGTGAATAAAATAAAAGCATTAACCAATATTCAGCCTTATTCACTGACAAATGATTTGAAATTTACAGCGATTAATTTCTATTGGTCGTTTAAGATTCATAAACATTCGGAAACACGGTGAGTTAGAAATGATCAAAATAATCAGTGAATTCAAATACTGGTTTCATATTTTTGCAATACCAGCATGATTGAGGGATGGGTTAAGTCGATTATGTCGAGACCAGTGTTCAACTGCCTCTTATTTTAGCGGCCTCGAAAGGATGATAGCAGTGTCGACACCGTCGGAATTTGAACTCAGATGAAGACGGATGAAGTACCGCTAACCATTTCGCCTGACGTGATAACGATTCTGCCAGCTCGTTGTCTTTAATGTGAGTCGAAACAAGACCAACTGACCTCAAAATAAGATCAATAAAGCAGAGCCAAAATCATCAGCACAACGTCTAACTTAGACCTATTTAAGATCTATTTCTCAAAGAAAGTTTTATGCCCATTGATCTCCTGTGGCATACGAGATGACATAGACTTCTCTAATCACACCCCATCAGCTGTTCCGTGGGAAATTATCCTTGCATGCTTCGACGTAGCTAACCTTTATAACACATTCAATATTCCATGTAGCAATCGTATACTATACGTGTATATGTACCATATATATATATATATATATATATATATATATACACGTATGTAATAAAGGCAGCAGTGAACGAGTGAAGGGGCAGCAGTAAGAGTTAGTATTGCCAGTATATATATATAAGACATAATTCAGATTCAGTTGAATTAGGTACTTAAGTTGAAGCACCAAGTTAGTGTGTCATTATCCGTACAACTCAAAGTAAGGTGAATAAAATCAAAATAAGCAACAGGATATCAAGAAGTGATGCAGTACGACCGTTTCAAGTGGCTCCATTTAATTAAACAACGCAACCATTACATCAATTTAAATGCAGGGCTATCCTCAGCTGCATAAATAAATAGAATTTTTTAATCAGTTTGACACAATATAATTTTACCCAAATTCTCTAATAGAGCAAGAAGAGGGAGAAGGTCCATGTTGTTACTAATTTGACTCAGAATATACTACACTTCTAAGAACTATATGAAGCTTGTTAGGGTCACAGCTTGTAAATGATTGTGGATCACTTTTAATTTATTAGTCATTTTTATCAACTACAAAATCTAAGGCTAGAAGACAGTGTCTATTTAGAATGGATAGACAGAGTGAGTTGACAGTTTATAGTTGGGGACGGTCATAAATATTTTCAAGATTTAGAAGATGTATGAGTAATTTTCTATAAAGGAGGCTGGGTAGAAGACCCTAAATCAAGATGTTAATTACCAGTTAAAGGGGCAAGACGCTAATAAAAAAGTTACCAGCTACAGTTGTGATAGTACACTTATAGATGGCGTAATCTATAAGTGTACAATCACAACTGCAGCTGGTAACTTCGTATATATAGGATGTTCAATAAACATTAATAAACGCATTAATAGCCATTTTTCATCTTTTAGGCTCAAACATAAGGCCAATTGTACGTCCTTATGTAGGAAGATTTGGGAACTGAAAGAAAGCGGAACCGAATTTAGCCTTAAATTGGATATATTAAGGAAAACACACCCTTATAAAGATAATCGGTGCGGTTGCAAGCTGTACTCTATGGAAACTTATGAAATTTTTATGTATAGTGACAAGATCAACCTGGTGAATAATAGATTAGATCTAAGGGCATCATGCGTGCATAGGGTCACCCGTACATTTAAACATTTTCGAAATTAGTGTTTACAGGTGCTGCACTTGAACCTAGACAGGAGAAATTAATTTTAGTGTCGCACATGATGTGAACCTACCCGCTAGTATTATATATAAGTTATATATATTTTCTTATTATTCTCTAGAATTTCTTATTATTGTGTTTTCTTATTTTGATATGTTTACCTATTAATTTCTACCTCTTTATAAGTTATTAATGTTCTTAAAAAGAAAGATAAACTTTCTAATTACTTAAGTCTAGAAGAGTTGATATATATATATATACTAGCAGAAATATCCAGCGTTGCCTGGATTAAAGAAAATAATGAAATTCGAAAATGCCTTTTAGATCTCTAACATGACACATGGATTATGCAGTTCTCAACAGTAATTAGCTGAGGTACAAACTATTAATGTCAATAACATATTTTGTCCAATGTTCTCACTGTTAAAATTGTTTAAAAAAAACAGGTAGTTCTTTGTCTTTGCAATCACCTTCAATTGTCATCACTTATTTGAAACACATCAACCTGAAAATGCATAAACTTGAAAAGAACCAGCCTGCAGGCACTCCTCTCCTGTTAAAAAGTACATCAACTCCATGCAAAATACATTTAAATGAGCATTCATTATAACGGCATTCCCACATGCATTCTTTTCAAGTTATTTCGATGTTACACTCGCTTGCCCTAAGCCTTATTGCACGCAAATGGAGAAAACTTTCACTGCGTATATATCGATCGCTGTACGCCAGCGTCTAACAGCTTTGGCTTTTTAATGCACAAAAAATTTAAATTATTTTTTTTCTGTGCCTCTGATTAAAATTTTCGAAAAACAAACCCATCCACATTACTTGGAAAAACATAATCTTTATTGTGCTGGTTTTTCGTAAAATTTCGCGCATGGGAAAGGTAACAAAATCACCCCTCCCCACTTTGAATGGGATATTCCTATCTTAAAAAGTAATAATCGATTATCTCGGTAACCATGGGAGTTGGAGGGCAATAAAAATCTCCTGAACATGAGCGGACCATGCTGCCGCTCTGTGCTGAATTTCACGCGATTCCACTGCACCGTTCTCGAGTGAATCTGCCGACACTCAATCAATCAATCAATCAATCAATCAAGCAATCAATAACACTGCAATTTATAGTACAGATAATAATAAAGTACAAATATTTGTGTATATTTACATGCGTGAACATAGTTAAATATGTGTATGTATCTGTGCACAACTTATTTTTCCCTAACAAGCTGCATATATTTCTTAGAAGTGTAGTATATTCTGAGTCACATTAGTAGCAACATGGACTTTCTCCATCTTCTTGTGCTATTAGAGAATTTTAGCGAAGTTATATTGATGCATTCTTCAATTAAATGGAGCCGCGTGAAACCGTCATACAACATCACCTTTTGATCTCCTGTTGATTATTTTGATAATATATAAATGTGTGTGTGTGTGTGTGTGTGTGTGTGTGTGTGTGTGTGTGTGTGTGTGTGTGTGTGTGTGTGTGTGTGTGTGTGTGTGTGTGTGTGTGTGTGTGTGGACATTTCTTAACAAAACCATTGCGAACTTTCGAAAAATTATTCCTTCTTCGTTTAAGCAATCCCTACATACACATATACACATACACACATAATATGGATTCAAATCAACTAAGACAGAGCCGAGTTAAATGAATTTTCCCAAATTCATTTGTTCTTTGTTCAACACTTTAGGTTCAAGTAAAGGTTGCTATTAAGAATATTCACATCCGTCATATTCTTTCACGAAGAGATGACATTTCTTGACACCCAAGCGCACACCCAGCCACCAGTGTGTGTGTATGTGCATATATATATACATATATATATATACGCA
>NC_142939.1:35941532-35976532 GCF_046866305.1 Octopus bimaculoides
AATTGCCTATTTCGTTTCCTTTCTCAGCAGCACTACCACATCATGGCTCACATTACTAGGCATTCTCCTGTTCTACTGCCGTTTGCGGTAGAATCCGACTAGAGATCCCCAAACAAGTCTGGCATGTGAAAATATAGCTCGACGGGCTGATCACCAAGCCCCGAAGACTTCTCTCTTATGCAGCACGTCATCGTATCTCCTATGTCTACAGTTGTTATTAGGCATTTTGCAGAACTCCAAGTTCCTGACCAGTTAAGAGGTGAAATCCATCCCCGTCTAGGACTCAATGCGAGATCCGTACAGTTCAGCAAAATGCCACTGAAATCCCTCGCAGATCTGCTTGAATTCGAGTAGCAAACTCTCGTCCCGAACCGTCAAAAACCTAATTGTGCTCTTGTTGTCTCGTTGCACCTCTGCCACCCGGGCCCGTCGAACGGTTTTCATTCCATCGTGTCTTAGTGCAAGTGCCTCATTTCTGACAACGCATTTTTAGTTTTTTTTTTTTTTTTGCGTAGCATTCAAGAATGAATCAAGAACCGATCCCGCCGCCACCATGTCGGTTGCTACGCCACTTCTAAACACCTCTTCTAGCTTTGTAACTAGTTCTCCCTCTATTCAAGATTCCTGTAACACTATTTCTTTATTAAACCCTACCGCCCATACACTAACAACCCTTTCAGGGCTATCCATTATCGGTTGTTGACGACTGCAACCGCCAACTTCCGAAGGACTAACTTGCTAACCCGGTCTCTGAATGCTTCATGCACCGGAAAAGATTTTCATATATATATATATATGTATATATCAGTGAAGAATTTCACTGGAAAAATGTACATAAGGTTGCCAAGAATTTATCTCTGTCATCGCAGATCGGTGGCTATCGGACGCTGACGAAGGGAAATAACCCTGAAACCCGGGTCCGTTTGTGCTACAGATCACGATGAGAGGGATAACTTCCCTTGGCAAAACAAACAGGACACAGAAGTGTGTCGATAAGCCAGCTGGAGGAGATGTCCTCCTGGGGCTAAAAGCAACAGTAACATCCACCCCTAGGGGTCAGCCACATTTAAGTGGCAATATACTTCACTTTATATATATATATATATATATATATATATATATATATATATATATATATATATTTCTAACAAAACTGTCCGATGAACGGGAACGTGAAACTCCCATTAACAGTCTTTTGTTATATTTCTGCTGCTTTTAAATAAAGTATGTGTGTGTTTGTGTGTGTGTGTGTGTGTGTGTGTGTGTGTGTGTGTGTGTGTGTGTGTGTGTGTGTGCATGTGATGCTCCACAGTCTTAGGGCTTAAACGTATGAAAGAATATATATATATATATATATATATATATATATATATATTCAGAATATATTTGTTGCAGACTGTTTATTTTCTGCTAGAGAAGTATTTCTTTTATTTGGAAACAAAAGCGAATCACCTATGTACACATAACATGGATTAACATTTCATGCATTGAGACTGCATGTCAACGTTAAGGGTTTCATTATGTAACCAAATAGGATAGTAGTTTATTCTTCTTTGCCTCAGTTTTGCAAGATGTACAAATATCACAAAAGGAGGAATTGATAGGGAAATTATCACGTGTTATGTTCTTCTCATAACACTGCTTTACTGTTGTACGCCCACGATTTTGTCAATAAAATTGATTAGACCACATTTCATTCAGTATTAACTCTAGAAAAAAAACATAACAGCAACTGTGGAAGATTTACATCTAAAAGCAATTAAAAGATGTAGCACTCTATAACTTCTCTATGACGCAAATCATATTGTTTCGAATCCTGGAAATAATCTGAAATAGTTTGCGAGACTAAAATCTTTTACAGATATGTTTCGAAAAACGAATACATGAGATAAAAGGACAAATCTGCAATGTTTAATATGCCAATAAATCAAATTCTAAATCCTGGCAGACATACACCTTAAGTATACTGTTAAATATGTTTTGCTAAATGTTATTTTTTACACTAAAACTTCATCATGTAGTGTTGTTTTCTTTTTACCTGGCAGATAATCAAATTCCATTGGATACCAGTTCTTGATATGTTTCATAAATTTCAATAGCTATTGATTTGCGCTTATTTACAACTAGTTTTGTTAAGTCTACGATATATATTTAAGTCAATCACAGTGAATCTGCTGTGGATTTCTAAAAGCATTTGAAATGTGTAAATATAGTATGTGCTAAATATGAGAAATTAGAAAATCTTTTGAGGAATTTATCAGGAAAACTCATGTAAGATTTATCACATTATACACACAAACACGCTCACACACCTACATATTGTATGAATTGCAACTATGCCTGTGTAAATCAATGAATAATCTATGTCCAAATTTGTGTGCGTTTGTGTTCAGGCTTTCATATGTATGTATGTTTGGGTATGCGTTTCTATGAACAATTGTCTGTCTTAGGGAAATTCGTTTCTAATCTAATAACAATAGAACGTTGCTCGAATGTTGTGCATATATCAATGTAAAAATAATGATTTCTTTCATTGGTATAAGTTCAAAATGTTTTGTTGGAGGTATCAACCAATTATCAACGCCGTGTGTTACTGAAGAAAAGTAAAGTTGAGCTCGGTATGATTTGCAGTCAAAACATAAATCGACGTATAACATGCACTTATTATTGTCCGCTGACATCTAATTGTATCTTAGTGACACTTTTCCCACTCGAGTACATCAAACAGCTCTCGTCTCTTCCTGTTAGAGTGAAGATGTAAAGTTAACTAGAACGAAATTTCTTAAGTTGTCAGCATTTAGTGACTATTTCATTTTTCTCATTTAAGTATTTAAAGCCTTTTCTTTATTTGAAATTTAACAAAGAAACACCAAATTTTGAGACTTCTGTGTAAGATTTGTTTTTGGCCACTTTATTCTTAAATAGGTTGGAATTTTTAATTCCCCTATATTTCAATTTCTAGTCATTACTTGAGAGTGCTATAACGTTGCCTTTTCGATCCCTTTGGAAAGAAGAATTGTGGAATATAGTTGCAGCTCTTGAAATAGCCCCTTGCCATCCTTTTGTAGTGATATATTATTTTCTAACTTCATCTTTACCGTAGCACAATAATTCCGCGGGGAAATACCTATGTATTTTTACATTTGTACAATGAATTATCTTGCTTAGAATTAGTTGGTCGTTTACATAAGTAGTTTGTAATAATCTTGTATAAGCGTAGCTGATCAGGATTATGTTAAAAGTGAATAACTTCGGGCTTCTGTTATTTAAGAGGAAATGTCAACGGAAAAAAATGTGCTACGTTAGTTATAAAATTTACAGAGCAGTCGGATTGTATCGTTTGATATTTTACTTCCTTGTATTAACGATATTGCTCGAGCGAGAATAAACTGAAGCTCAGGATGAACATTTTCAGAGCAATGTTGTAGAATATTGGGCTCGATATATATTAGAGAATATTTTGTTTATTTAAAATCAATTTTTAAATCATTCGTAGATGAATTTGATTGAACGGTGATTCTCGATTAAGTTATAGTACATTCTTGTAAGATCAGATGATATATATATATGTGTGTGTGAGTGTGTGTGTGTGTGTGTGTGTGTGTGTGTGTGTGTGTGTGTGTGTGTGTGTGTGTATTTGACTGATCTGTCCGGAGGAAAATAGTAAGGCCACTTACTGAGCTCAATGTTTGAATAAAAATACGCAAATGTTCGCGTATTTTTGTGCATTTCCTAAATAAATGCCTGTAAGAATATGAAAGAGAAAAACTCTACATAAGATGAATGACGAGAAATTTTGAACGATGTATATATATAATTTTCAACTTTTGCGCGCAAATATGGCCATCATTTTGAGAATTTTCCTTCGCAAATACTTCGTCGTGCATGTGTATATACGTGCATGCATGTGTGCGTTAATAGATAGATAGAGAGATAGATAGATAGATAGATAGATAGAAAGAAAGACAGGCAGACAGACAGACAGACAGACAGACAAATAGATAGATAGATAGATAGATAGATAGATAGATAGATAGATAGATGCCAAAGTAAGCACATAAATGCGAAACAAGGTAGGAAAAAATACCACTGGAATAACGAATATGCTTTATTATTATTAAAGCTTCAAAAACATCACAAAAATATGACAATAAAGAGATTATTATTATTATTATTATTATTGCTTACTTAATTACTTCCATTACATTTATTTATCATTTTTATTATCATTGACTGTAATACGATGGTGATGACAGCTTTAATAAGCTTACTGAAAAGATTTGGGGTGGGGTAAGGCATTTAAGTTTTCTCATTTAAATTTCGTAGAAGCCAAAATCTATATCATATTATATTATTAAACTATTATATTATTGATTTTTTTCAACCCACAATTTGAAGTTGCACTAATTTCATATTCAATATACCAGACAAAGGGTTTTAAATACACTTGTGCATATACGCTCATTTACGTATATATATATATATATGCACATATAGATTTGTCAATTCGTTTTGCAAGATTCCTGGTGTGAGATCATGTGTGAAACAGATATTGTTGTACTTCTGGATGGCCATTTTTTTTTTTTTTGACACATAAACATAGTGGACAAAGGAGCCAGGGTTAAGTACAAAGCCATCATAGAGAGTGATGCAAAGGGAATCTGCCCGCTATGCAGGAATAAATCCTGGAACAGCACAGAAAGACCACTAATAAGATAAATAAGGCCAACACTTGGTATGTCTGCAAAAAATACCAGAGTGTCATGTTCGTTGATGCAACCCCTGGCGGCGAACTAGCACACCTTCTTAGAAAAACATTAAGTAAGGCTAATCTACGAATTAAAGTAGTGTAGTGGAAAGACCTGGTGCCCCTTTAAAATCCCTGATCTGCAATACCTATCCCTTTGATAAGTCACCCTATACAGAGTACAATTGTGTTGTATGTAGGATGAATACGCAGGCTAACTGTAAGTTTAAGGAATGTAGTGTATAGCTTAAGATGCTCTGAAGGACGGTGCAGAAAAATGACAACCACCTACATGGAAGAAACTGCACGCAGCATAGGAGAGCGTATAGGTGGACATTGGTGAGAGCTCAAAGAAGGGAAAAGCTCGTCAGTGCTCTACCATCATGCTCAAGCAGAACATGGAGGCTCGATTAATAACACAGTGGTTAAAGTACTATCGACACATGGAACTGACACGACACTTAAACAGATTACAGAAGCTACACACATAACAGTAGACAGACTGAGCCTCAATAGAAAACATGAATGGAACAGTAACACCCAACACCACCCCACATGACTAAAGACAGTAGAGATATGAAGAGAGAAGAGGAAAAGGGAAGAGAAAAGAGAAGAAAAGGAAGAAGAAGAAAAGAGAAAGATAAGGATTTGTATTATATATATATATATATATATATATATATATATATATATATATATATATATATATATATATATATATACATTAATGTTATCCCGTTATCGATGCTTATTTATGTAACTACAGATATGAAGACAAGGAGGTGCCTGAGACAAATTTGGCCCCAAATATATCTTCAAGGATAGAAACAATAGAAAAATCTTGCTACAAAACCTACACAAGGAAAGAGCGGAAGCGATATTGATACGCGCTATAAGAAAATTGTGTTCCCGTAGATACACAAAAGGTAAGCTTAAACTTTATAAAACATTCTCTTACACGTATAACAATCAGTAAATTCATATATCAAATCATGTGTCATTGAAAGTAGAATTGGAGAAAATGTAAGAATAGTAATTTCTATAGATGGAAACCATAAACATGATTATCTAAACTGAGATGTTATGAAGATTAAAAATAATAGACATTTCATCGAGCTAATGAAAATATCTTCCAATGACATACCTCAAAGATTAGGTAACAACAACAAAAGAAACTCAAGCTTCGTCAGTTTTAATTTTTAAAAGGAGTGAGCATCAATAAGACTGAGTTAAAGGAAATAATATTCGCATCAACCACTAAGTTTAAGACAAGGGCGGGATGTCCCTTCTATAACGATATATAAGGCTAGGAAACAGTAAAGAAAATAAACTCATAAAAAGAGATAGGAGATGAGAGAAATGCTGAGTTTTTATTGAAGTCAATAGCAAGGCGAGACATCTGAGAAAAAGAAAACGAAGATAAAATAAATTCTTCAGTAATATATCACCGTAACAGGAACATAATCAAAAGACATCCAAAACAAGAGATCATCGCTAATTCACAAAGAATTTGTGGATAGGAAAAGCTGCAACTATTCTTTAAACATGACAAAGAGTTGGAATCCTGTCTACAACGCTTTCCTCAACTACCAATTAAAGCAAAATAAAAATCAAATCAAGATCAAAAATAAATGAAGAAGAATGGCTTTGAGGAAGAGTATCTGGAATGTAATAACTAACTTGCACACTGCTATTGATAATCATCTGAAAGCCTCCTGATCATGAGAAGATGCCAAATTTGTTCGTTTTACGTCAGGTGAGATGTTACTGCTCTCTAAGTCAATACAGGCCAACAACTTGATATCCAACCCAGAAGAAACTCTCTATCTAAGGAGACAGGGCCTTCTCTTTAGATATATTGTATAGAAGGCGCGTTCTCTATCGCGTATGGTATCTATGGAGCGATTTTTGGTGAGGGTTTCACTTTACAAGAAGATTCTGAATTGCCTTGATTCTGAATTGCCTTGATTCTGAATTGCCTTGATTCTGAATTGCCTTGATTCTGAATTGCCTTGATTCTGAATTGCCTTGATTCTGAATTGCCTTGATTCTGAATTGCCTTGCCCTAATCATTTGATTCATGTCTGCTCCTATTTTTTTCATTTCTCTTTCTACTTGGATGTGTATTGGTATTTCTTGTTGTTGTTGCTGTTGTTATTATTGCTACTGGCGCTGTTGTTATTATTGATGCTGTTATTGCTGATGTTGTTATTGTTATTGTTGTTGGTTTTACTACTGCTGGTGCTGTCACTGCTGTTGCTGCTGTTGCTGCAGTCGCTCCTGTTGTTGTGGTTATTTTTGCTGCTATTGTTGTTACCGGTGATTTTGTTTGTTGTGTTGGTGCTGATGTTGTTAAAACATATTTCACTCGTTGTCCTTACAATTGCTTTTCTTGTTATTATTGTTGCTATTTTTATGTTTTCTCTCGTGCACGCATTGCTTCTGGGCGGTTGACGTATTAGAGCAAACTGGAAGTTAATTTTCTCTTGTGAAGTTGGTAGTGGTATGAGTCACTTCTGCAACCTAGTCGCTAAAACCGTTGGCATTACTGACTTCATAATTCCATCCAGAGAAAAAAAATATGAGTGCAAGGAAAATTGATGGTGGTGGTGGCTGACTACCCTCCACCCCCTAAAAGGTATGTAATCTTTTGTGAGACCAACTACGATTGGACAAATTAGGAACATAAAATATAGTGTCATTAAACTACTGGTATTGACTAAATCAACGAGTCCCACATCACTAAAAATGGTTGTCTTCTGCCTAAATGAGAAATTATTATTTATTAGACACTCTTTGTTTTCAGTGAAATATTAGTGAAATATTCTGTTAACTTCATGATAGAGAAACAATGAAAAGTGTAAAGTTCATTTACATCCCACAGCCATCAGCAAATGTGGATGAAGAAATGAGCAGGCTATATAAATAGTCTTGATCCGGCTGGCAATGGTCATAGTATTATAAATTATGAAGGTGATGATGAGCATGATAAGAACGAAGTAGAGGAAGCGAGATAACATGCGAAGGTAAAAGAAGGGGGTATTAAATTAGAAAGAAATTTCGTGTATGATTCTCGATTTATCGTGATGGTCTATTTATATGTTATGTTTCTGTCTGAGAGGCTTTTGACAGCAACCAATATGTTCAGTAATCAAAGTGAGTTCATATCACGCACGTGCACAAGTTTGGATGCGCTAATTATAACTTCTTCGGCCAAAAAAGTACTTGTGTGTGATTATCATGAATGTTCGTGAATTCGTGCGTGCGTTAATGTTTATTCACCTATGTATATCGTGACACATGAATGATGTGTTGGTGTTGTTTTCCGCTAGTCCACCTTGATAGAAAACATCCATAGTCAAAGACGTACCAGCTATAACCATCCCCACTTTTTAGGATATATGCAAATGATTTAATAATGTGTCTTTTTGATTTAGATGATGTGGCATTTAATTTAAGAAAACGTGACTACTATTTATAGCGTGTTTTGTGACTGAATATGAGTGTCTGTGTCTTTGTGTGCAGTTCCTTATAACTTGCATATACGCTGACAATCATACACTCACACATACACATAGACATACACGTGTGTGTGTATGTGTATATGTGTGTGTGTGTGTATATATGTGTGTGTGTGTGTGTGTGTGTGTGTGTGCGTGTGTGTGTGTGTGTGTGTGTCTTAGACTTTCCCATTGTTGAACAACGTATGAAGGTTCGCAATTTCCATAGTCGCCTTCTCTCCGTAACTTCTGGGCCTTGTTTACAAATAGTATATGTAGTATTAGACATTAAAAGTATATATTCATAAAATTTGGTTGTACTTGATTGATAAGCGTTTGGCCTAATCGAGTGAGCCATCTAAGCGTTGATATGTAGGTTTGATTCTGGCTAGGGTTAGCTCATCATTTTTCAGTCGGCTGTTTATATAAAATGACGCTTTAAATCGAAGAACATATATTATTATCATGATATATTATTACATAGTTATTATACGTATATATGTGTGTGTGTGTGTGTGTGTGTGTGTTTGTGTGTGTGTGTGTGTGTGGTATATTCGTTTCATCCATGTGGGTACTGTCATATTGGAGCATATATTTATACACACACACACACATATATATATATACATATAGACATACATGTATACAGATATATTTATATGGATGGATGGAGGTTAACAACAACAGGGGACATGTTCGTATTGAATAGGAAAAGAGTCGCTGTAGGTTTTCTTTCAAACAAAACGGAAATATTTTGCAGAAAGATTAAACCGTGGCAACAGTATTCCACTATTTGATCACGAAGGATCGTGTGAAAGAGATCTAAAGTTGTTCGATGCACCCAAGCAGCAGCGGCAGAGTGTGACAACAAAGCTAAATTTGGGTCTTACGCAGACTGTAATGGATGCATGTTATAAGACCCGAAGCAAATGTCCACAGCTTTTAAGTATTCTTTAGTCGACTCTTCGAGATGGAAATGCAGGCTCCATTCCAACTCTTACTTCAACAGCCTGCTGTGACTCAGCAAGAGAAAACGGTGTGTTTCGAATGGCCGATAAAATCCACGGAAATACAGGAAACAATGTTTGGCTGTACCCCTGTACAAATCGCTTTGCTTGGACGGTCATTCCGATGAGCTTTACTTTTATATGCTAGACATTTTTGAAAATATCTTGACAGATATCTACCGCAACTGGCAGCAGACGGGAAAATTCCTAATTCTCTTAGTGGAGGAGCAGTGACGTTACTGTGAAAGGACCCCACCAAAAAGGGCATCACATTCATAATTTTCTACCTATATCACTTTTAAATACAGATTTCAAAATTTTAGCCAAGTTATCAACGAAGGGTTTGGCGTTTATCGTCGATGACTTAATTGGCGATGCAAAAACATGCACCATCTCTAACAGATCTATCTAGGACACCCTCCTCCTTACACGACACTTTATAGAGACGTGGAATAAAGGACCCATGTCAGTTTATTTATCCACCAAATTTGCTTGATCAATTTATATTAAGCAAAAGCTTTCGATAAAGTCAGCCACCAATACTTTGAGGCTGTTCTCAGGGTGATGTGTTTCGGTACGATTATCTATAGCTGGATTACTGTAATGATTAGGATGAATCGCTAGTTATCAGAACTATTCCATATTACACACTGTGTTTGTCCCCTTTCATCTTTTTGGTATGTGCTGAGTCTTTAGCCTATACGGCAAACACTAGAGACGTTGCGGAACATTTCACGTGAAATAGGAAGTAGAATAACTGCTGGCATATGCGAACGATTTCACCGTAATAACGTCGGATACATCGAGATGATCGACACCATTCTAAGTGACAACAAGGCAGTGAGAGGAGCAAAGAATAGACAAAGGGCTTGAAACACGGTACCTGCATAGCCAGATACATTCCCTAAAAGTGAGTTGTGGAGCGCTAGACGTACGAACTAGTTAATAGTTTTTGTGATCTGGTTTGTTTCAGACTTACAAGTGAAGAACTGCGGAGAACAGAGAGAAGATGACAGAGTAAGGTGGCAAATGTCACCCAGAAATGGGCTGATAAATCTATACCCGAAAGACCAGACATATGTGACGAATGCATACATTGCCTCCGTTATATATAACGGAAATGATGCATGTGTTCGTTTCATCGGGCCTAACCCAAGTGTATTTCTCACCGGACTTGAACACTTAATCTTTTGCCTTCCATAGAAGGGACGACTTCCACCCCTTAGGTGCTCCATTTGTTGTCAATGTCCACTGAGTGGAGGACAGGGAATACCAGGGATTATGATGCGTGGACATTAGCTGAGATAGCGACCTCGCCAACATTTCCTTGATAGTGAGCTGGTGTGGTTACTGTTTATCAAGCACAATAAAACACATCTCGTCTCTTTAACAGAGCCGCTGTTTTTGATCAGGCATAAACGGCAGTAGGGCGTCTGATATCTTGAATGCCGTCAAGCGCTCGCAACCCACTGCTAGCCAAGCAATGCGGTCGGTGGAAGTTCCAATGTGGCTCTTCATTATGAAGTCAGTTGTTTCAATTCAAAAGTAGGTAATGCTGCAAGAATCACTGGAATAGTTCAGGTACAGGTGCAGTAGTTGCAGGTGTAAAAACACCTGTAGTTTCTGAGTTGTACCTGTTGTACATTTTGATTTCAACGTCATCAACAGGAACTTAGCTTACCTTCAGAAAATGGGTAGGAATATACGAAAACTTGGCGTTGACAACAAAATGCACCACCAAACGGAAAGCATAGTCCGTCTCTCTCTGCTAAGGAAAGAAAGTAGAAGGGTACCCAACCAACTTGAATTATCCTATAAAACAGCCACAATTGACCTGCAAAACATTTAAACAAAACCACAAATTCTATGACGATATTAGTAAAAAGGCCACAAAAACAAGAACAAACTCTACTCCGTAAACATGAAGGTAAAGAAATACAGAAGAGAACTGCTAACAAATTGCAAATGTTCCTGACATGCTATCCACTAAGGTGGTTAAAAGTCATAGAATTATATTAAAATCTGGGCGTTTTAAAACTCTAAATGATCTATGACAAAAACTACGGCGCGACGCTGATAATGACCAATCACAAGCCCATCAAGAATACGATGCTTGGGGTTAAAAGCCGAAACAGTGGAATTCGGCATTGTTCCCCAAAAGTAGAGTTTATTTTCAAGAAAAGATCGAGAAAAGATATTCAAGACGGAAGCAGACACAAGTGTGTATAAATAAGACGTCCACTGCCTTTTTCTTTGTATTGTTCTAAATGTATTTTGAGGACCTTCAAGTCAATAAAGTACTATAGTTGTTGTTGTTATTATTATTGAAGACATCGTCTCCAATATTGTGATGTTGTAGATTGAAGATATTGTGTGTACCGGGATTTTGTACTGTCTACTAAGTCACATCAAAGACTTCATACAGACAGCACTTTACGCAGTATGCGTGCAGTTCCAAGTAAAGCCGATTTTTGCAATACAGTAAGATTGTAGAGCACATCTAAAGTGTCCAGATGTTGCTTCAAGTAGGGTAGCATTGACACCAATGCTCTAATAACAACAGGAACAACCTTTATGTTTGAGTTTCGTAGCTGCCACATCTTCACGATCTCAGATTTCAGGCCGCCATATTTGTCGACATTTTCTCATTCTGACATTTATTAAGCGCCGTTATTTGTCCCTCTTAAAGACTTAAAGGCTACTATATCCATTTCAGAATAGATGCACAATAGCAGACTACAGCAACAGCCTATATGTTGATGGGTCTTCCATTCGCTCTCCGTTTGGCAATTCTGTTGCCTCTGCAATCTGCTTTTTTCCTCTGTTTCAAAGTGAGCACGGCACACTTTGAGACCCCGAATTCTATTCCTGTATCCTTGCTGCACATCTGCACAGTCTCAACCAGCTTCTCCATTTCAGGCTCTGTTTTTGCAAACAGTTTTAGATCATCCATGAAGAGGTGTTTGAGATTAGGTTCATTCTTCCTGAGCTTGTAGTACGCGAAAACTTTGTATAGAACTACAAAAAATGGGATCTAACCTATAATAAATAGCACAGGTGAACAAGAATCTCCATGGTAGATACCTCTTTTGGTGTTTAGCTCGGCTAAATGCTGGTTGTTGTAGAAAAGACGTGTTTTCCGATTAGGCATGTTGTTGCTGATCAGTGAACGCACATTCTCAGCAACTCCACACATGGCGTGTGTTTCAAAAACCCACGAATGTGGAAGAATGTCACAAGCCCTTTTAAACTCCATCCAGGCCATGCATACGATTTGGGGCGGCCTTGGTATCATTTGCAGTTCTTCATTACGATTTTATCGATTACAGAAAGGTCCTTGTTACGTTTGGATCCTTTTCGGTATCACTTTTTTTTCTACCGGGAGTAGATTTTCCACAAGGAACATATATTTTTCCTGTGAAGATGCCTGTTAACACTTCCATAAGAGGTTAAGACAAGCAATGGATCGGCAATTACCAACCTCATTGCCCTTTGACCGATCTTTCATCAACAATGTTGTCTTTCCTTCTCCAATCCACTCTGGAACTGCACCATTCTGTAGGCAATGCAAAGCAATTCGTTTGCATGTTAGCCTAAGGCACTTGAGTCAGTAGCCTTGGATTCCATCTGACCCTGCCGCTCTCCAGTTTTGATACCCGTGTAATTACATCTCCCCTTGTTATGCGTACATGATCTTGCCTTGGAGCCTCAGGAGTTCGGGTCTCACTGTGGTTGGGGGAAACCACTTGCCTCCAGGTGTCATTCCAAATTTGGTGGGTTTCCTCTGTTCCGAGAGATATATTACCTTCTGTGTTCCATCCAAGCTCTTAAGAATCTGCCTCTGGTTATTTGTAAATAACCTGTTTTGATGAAACTACGATTTACGATCAGTGTAGTGTTGCACTTTCAATGTTTTGCCTAACTACGTTGTTTTAAATTTTCGAGAACAGTTTTGATCCCTTTCTTTTCTATAGGGTATTTTGTTTCAAGATATGTCTTCGCACCTCCTTTAGAATGTTTCCATTGTCTTCGTTGTTGTTGTTAAGTCGGCGTGCTGGCAGAATCGTTAGCACTCTGGGCAAAATACTTAGCGGCATTTTGTCCATCTTATGAAGTTCAAATTCCGCTATGGTAGACTTGACCTTTCATCCTTTTAAGGTCGACTAAGTACCAGTTGACCACTGAAATCGATGTAATCGACTTTACGCCTATCCAAAATTTACGGCTTTTATGCCAAAATTTGAAACCATAATTATAATACAGGTGGTGAGCTGGCAGAATCATAAACACGCCAGACAAAATGCTTAGCGGCATTTCTCCCGTCTTTATGTTCTGAGATCAAATGTTGCCGAGGTCAACTTGGCCTTTGATTCCTCGGTGCCGATAAAGTAATTATCAGTCAAGTACTAGAGACAATGTAACTGACTTGCCCCTTCCCCCAAAATTTCAGGCCTCGTGCCTATAGTACAAGAGACTTTTAATATCATTATTGTTGTTGTTTTTCTTTGTTTTTGTTGTTGTTGTTCTTCTTGTTCTTGTCATAGCTGAATGTGATTTAGGAACAGTGTTAATCTATAACTTTTCTCATCTCTGGAGGGCTAGACTTGTTAATTTTATAATTGTATCTTACTAAACTGACCAGCACAAAATATTGAAAGTTCTGAGGCGAGTTCGGAGGTGATAATAAAAAATTTGTAGTGATTGTGAAGACTCTAGTTGAGTGCTCCTCGTGATTAAAAGTGTGGAGTGATTATGTTTCCTTAATATGAATAGCATTTCTGCATTGTTGTTGTTTGAACGACGGGAAATTGACATATTGCTGTTACTTTTTAAGTCTCTGTTCACCGAGTCAGTGCAGGTTTAACATTCTGTATCTAGTTTACGAGTGGAAGGCTACGGAAGAATAAAGGGCAATGTCGTCTACGGAAGTACGTATCGGTTGGTTATGGTAGAAAGTTAAGATTGCGGGAGATAAAACCGAACCCTGGTGTATACCAGAGTTGATACGACAGATGGAAAAGCCTTCTGATTGAAACTTATCGAGTCAAGAAATGTGGAAGTCAAGACTCTATGGGCGAGCAGTCATAACGGATTCACATGCCAGACATGGTCGAATATTTTCTTGACGTCGAGGGTGAGAAAGTAGCTTCCAGGAAATTTTTACACAAGAGCCCACTAGTGTGCGTGTGTGAAGGAGAGTAGATTACCAGTGAACTTTCACCAATTATGGAGAGAAAGAGAAAGAGAGAGAGAGGGAAAGAGAAAATAAAACTAGGGATAAACAAGTGTTAGAAACTCAGACTGGAAGTAAAGATAATAAAGTAAACTAGTACGAAATTAAATGTAAGGAAATTAGTTCATAGAAGATTGAAAGGAGACAAGTATTATAAGTGCAGGTGAAAGTGGAAGATAAAGGGGGCGGATCTAGGTGGTGTGTTAGTGACCTTGTTGCAGTAAATTATAGATGCTGCTATAAATTAGTTTTGATTTGTAAATATTGCAGAAATCGATACTTTAACAAATCTTATTTCTTTAAATGAAATCTGTAAAGTATCTTTGGAAATAGCAATGAATAGTAATACAAACTGAGAAGAAATTTATGTTTAAAATGGCTGCTGAAATATAATGCGAAAACATACATAAACACATACACGCACATACAAGCACGCACATAAATACACATATACAAATACACCTATACAAATACACACATAACAAAAGAATATTTTAAAAGGTGTTATTAGAAAGGTTGTTTTGCATCAGATGCCTGTAAAAAATAAACTTGGTCGAAAACGTTCCACAAGTGACCATCACTAATTTTTATTAGGGTAGTGTATCTAAGACAACATTATTTAATGAGTTTTTGCTTTTTTAAAATTCATCTGAGAGTTATTTGGTTGTGGCTTCTAGACTGAGCGACCTTGCACAGGACAGTGCCTTATTAGCGGTAAATGTAAAATCTCGATACTGAATAAAATGATTTCATATGAAGCATCTAATGGCATTTTTATGACATTGATAAATGAATTAATTGTGCTAAATTCCAACTGAAAATTGAAACCGGTTGGGCCTGCGGGAAATAAATTGTTTTTATCTAGGTTTTGCAAGACTGTAAGCTGTATGTTTCGGACCCTTAGCTAAAATGTTGATTTTGTGATAAAGACTTATCTTCAATAGGATATTTAAGAGGCATTCGCAGTGTTTGCAGTTTTATAACCATCGCACATTTACAGTGAAACCGTCAAAAGTTCACAAGACATAAGAAAATATGTGATGGCAAAAACAAGGAAATGAGAAGGTTGTGAATTTAAATAGCTACTAAATCAGCCAGTGGCTGGATTATTTTCGTTATCTTCTTCAGAATATGATCTCTGTATTCAAATCTCTTAGCTTTACTTTCTTCTTTCTTCGTTAAAAGAACGTATAAGTCCAGTACAGGGGCTGATTTAATCTACTGTGCCAACTTGCTCAATGAGCAACATTATAGAAATTACAGCCAAGCAATACAACCGAGTTAAAATGGTGGTGCCTTCTTGTAAAATGCAAAATTTTGTGCTTCTGCTAGGTATCGATATTATAATCACGTGCGTATATATACATAGGCACATATGCCTGTGTGTATGCGTGTGTCAGTGTATGAGTGTGTGCACGTGCGTGTACGTATATGAGAGTGTATGTTTGAATTATTATGTACTTATGTGCGGGTATGTGTATACTTAAGTATGCATGTATACATATGTGTATGTTTGCGTGTGTGGATCTATGCACAACTCTTTGTATATGTAAGTGTGTGGGTGTATGTATCAGTATATGTAAGTATGTATGTATACGTATGTGAATATGTATGCATCTATGTTTATATATGTATATGCTAACTAGACTGAAAATGAAGATGAACTGTAATTAGTAGGCTACCAGCCAAACATAAATTTTTAAAATATAGGAATATTCCACTGGGATCTCAGAAATCGGACAGCCACCAACACATCTCTGTATCCATTTTCATAGACAAAATGGACACTTAGATACTCGCATCCTTAACTTCTATGGTGAGAAAAGTTATCTTCCCGTCACTAGATATTTAAGAAAATTCTTAGATCTTGTTTAACACATTACTTAAGGTTATTGATACCATAACATTGTCTGGAGTCCGTTATGAATTTTAAAGTTTACTTACGCAATAAATGATATATAAAGTTTTCGTCATATAACGGATATTATTCAAATTCTCCTATTTAGTCTTTTCGGCGTGTGGTGTCATTGACCCAGTTCTTTCCGTGCTTATCTTGTTAGTCATAATGCACCGTGCCTATGGAAATCTCGATTCAGGTATCCAATTCCAATTCCTGACCAGTAGCGGCATTTTCAGTTAACAAGGCTTTAGAGCTAAAATAGCAAATACGTGACTTCTTATTTTCTGATGCTGCTGCTCTTGTTGCAACACCTATTAGACTATGAGAGGAGCTTGCTAAATAGTTCTCTACGCCAGAAGATCATGGTTGAGCAACAAGGACAAACTCAAAGGCAACCCGAATGTTACTTCAGAAGCATTTGAAAAACAAAACTTCATTGAATCGCAATCAACGGAGATAAAATGGACAAAATCTATATAATAAACCGTCTGGATGCTCATAAGTACTAAAAAAAATGAAAGCAAAATCTCGATCTAACATGCCACTAAATAACAATCGTTTCTTGTGTCTGGCTTGTTTTTTAAAATATGAATGTTCCATAAGAGACATAGACGTAAACCTAAGCAAAAATAGGTTGATGGACATTATTTTAGACGCTGCTCTTGTTGCAACACCTATTAAACTATGAGAAGAGTTTGCTAAATATTTCTTCATTCTGAATAAAGCTTTCGGGCACACAGTCCACATTAGAATTGCCGATGTCGTCTACCAGCCAAGGCTCATACCATGCAAATCAAGAGTATAAAACAACAACCAGTACATTAGTT
Organism: Octopus bimaculoides; assembly: GCF_046866305.1. NCBI lineage: Eukaryota > Metazoa > Mollusca > Cephalopoda > Octopoda > Octopodidae > Octopus > Octopus bimaculoides. Next base: position 35,958,747 of record NC_142939.1, read on the forward strand.
CCTTACCACTGCCTTCACCACCGATGACAAACCCTGAAAAATGTAAAAACCATATATTTATGGTGGCGTTGGTAATGTTATTGCCGGATGTGGAGGGTCTGCTGTCGATGTTACCACTGTAGCCTGAAGTACTACAATATTTGTTATTGTTGTTATTATTGCTATCTTCCCTGGTGGTGTTGGTGCCGTTCCCTTGGACAGGGCTACCATTATTCACGTCTATGCCGGTGCCTCTGCTAGGGGTGCTGCTACTGCTGCTGTTGTTGGTGCTGCGACCGATACTGTTTGGTCTGTTACTGCTGCCATGAGAACTGTCATTAGGTATGCTGTCTTGTCTGCTATTTGTAAGGCTGGTGTTGGAGGCGATATCACTGTGGTCGATGTTAGTGATGGTTGTAGTGCCGTCGGAGATGTAGTCGGCACTGTTGGTGTTGCTGTTAGTGACGTCGGTAAGGCTGTTCGCTGTGGTGGTGGAGTGGGGTGATGTTAGCTCCGTTGCTGGCTCTGCCTTCGTGTTTACGGCTGCTATGGCTGCTATGGTTCCTGCCGGTGGAATTGGCCGGGATCGCCCGCACCTCGGCTTGATAGGCAACGCCTTTGGTTTCGCAGCGGCATTCTACCGGGCAACTGTTGTGGATCCTGTATGAACAATCCGCCTCTTCCCATTGCTTACGGGCGCCAACTAAGATTCTCTTAAAGCTAGGAGCACAGCTAAACGAGACCCTATGGGAGTAAGTAAAGTGTTTGTCTGTTAATTTAAGGAAAAGTCTACTTACGGGTGTTATAGTATTAAGGGAGAAGGCGGAGCAAACCAAATTGTATTTCTGCGGCGTTTTCTTCCTCTACCAGACCGATCTCAAATTTGGTCGGGTTGATAAGTCGGCACTTAGGGTTAGAAGCAAATTTCCGTTTGTGGCCTTTTATGGTGATGATGGCGTTCCGGATCTTTTTTAAAACGGGGGCCACATTTTTCATTAACGAAACACTTTGAAACTTGGATCACTGGTAGAATATGTCATATAAAACATCTTTTTCTCTTAGTCTTCTTAAAAAAAAAAGAAATCCATAAATTATTCCATGTTAAAGTTGTCGTATTTCTGTAATTTCAACCAATCACTGACGTCCATTCAGCCGATATACATTAAGTGCCGACTACATAAACAAACGATTCTGAAACAATTAACCCTAACCCTAACCCTAACTCTAACCCTAACCCTAACCCTAGGGTTAGAGTTAGGGTTAGGGTTAGGGTTAGGGCTAGGGTTAGGGTTAAAGCAAATTTAAAATGAAAAAAGCAAATAAAACGAAGAATCGTTTGTTTATGTAGTCGGCACTTAATGTATATCGGCTGAATGGACGTCAGTGATTGGTTGAAATTATCGAAATAAGACAATTTTTTACATGAAATAAATTCGAATACAAAAATATTTTTCTGTTCTATAACACAAAATAGATAAGTATACGAAGTTTGAAAGTCTTTCGGTACCAAAAGCACTACGTAAAACATTAATGAAAAATGTGGCCCCCGTTTTAAAAAAGATCCGGCGTTCCTTTTAGCGTGGATTTCTACCCTGTCTCCTATCTCTAAATCATTAGCTATTTTTTTTAGTGCTGATGTCCCTATATGTATACGGGGGAGGGGTACACCTGTAGGTCTGTGTAATGTCATTTTCTAGTAGCCTATTGTATTCTATGGTGTCGAACCGATATCAATTCTTCGTCTTATCGGAGAAAATTAGGGACCTATCCGAGGTTTTAATATCCTAATGTTGACACGGAGCTTACGTTGGAAGGAGGAAGAGGACTTACGGAATTTCGGTTTTGAAATAATTCCTAGGAGGTCTGCTTCAAAGGGTTCGAGGTCTTTAATTCTGGGCTGGTGTTTCCTCAATCTAATGCTATAGTTGTTACCCTCCGGACCTGGTGCGGCTAGATTGTAGCGGAAAGTTCTCCGTCTCATACGACTAATCACGTCCATAATCTTCTCCAACAGCATTCAGGTGTATAATTCGTTGGACAGCGTGTGGATGGTTTTGGTGGAGTGTGTGTGTGTGTGTGTGTGTGTGTGTGTGTGTGTGTGTGTGTGTGTGTGCGTGTGTGTGTGTGTGTGTGTGCGTGTCTTCTATTTTTTAATTATTAAAAAACTTCTACTGAGGAAGGAGCCAGTTTCCAACAAAGATACAAGGCTCCATCTTTGGGATGTAGTTAACACAGACAAATTCACATTTGAAATTTGAGAAAAGGGTCGCATATTTTTACTGTTCCATTCACTGATTGCACTTGTATTTACGTCTTCTTAAATAGCTTACTGGTGAAGTCGTTCTGTTTTCATTAGTGGTGATGTTAGTTTCAGCCATAATCGTGTTAGCGAGATTCCATGTGGTGTGGGTGCATATTTTAAAATCTGTTCAGGATAACACTACGTCGCTGAGTAAAAGGTGTTTCTCTTATCAATTGTTGAAGAAATAAACCAGTTGCCGATTTAGGTGGAGAAATCGGCATATTTCTAGAGGAAGGCATTCAAAACGGACTTTTTAAACGGTCCTCTACACCTTCATGTCCGATGCTGACGGCGTCGTTAGTATGCATGTATGCATGCATGTATGTAAGCATGTATGTATGTACGTACGCACGTATGTATGTGTGTGTGTATGTATATATGAATGTATGTATGTATCCGTGTGTATGTATTAAGGTTCTGGACGGGCAGAAAGACGGTGTAATTACAATGCGCCGCTCGAGCTTGAATCCTAAGTAAGATCAAATCCTCCAGGTGTAGAAAATCCAGTTGTCACATGAGTGGGTTTTGCTGAAGAGTAAAATATAATCCAAATACGAAGACGAAGAGAGAATATATCACCTCTTTAATAACTAGCTACAACTGTTTCTGTTCTAACTTAGCCAATTCACGCTAAAGCTCCATGTGTAAGATTGCGTAATACATGCGATTTTAACGGATGTAAGAGTGCACCTATGATACATGAATGATTACGTTCTACACTAACGTTTAAAACTACGGATATTACTTAACCTTTCAAAGAGAACTTGTTCGTGAAATGGCATTCAAAAAACAGAGTTGCAGCAAAAAAAAATTGTAACTGCTCATGTAAGATGTCATAAACTCTTTCATTGACGCCTTATTTCGATTACGCACGTACACACACACACACACACACACACACACACACACACACACACACACACTCACACACACACTCACACACACCACGCACGCACGCACGCACGCACACACACACACACACACACACACACACACACACACACACACACACACACACACACACACACACAGGTGTATATATGTATGAATATTAGCTACTAGCGACGAATCAGACTTTGTATTAGTACATCCAACCTAAACTAAATGTGCTACGACGAAATCACGCGACACAATTGTGCCATCCACCAATGCTGAAGAAATTTTGCTTTTTAACATTTGTCGCCGAAACGAGATGATTTCTCGGGACGTTTACCAAGAAAACATCCAATTTAGGTAGGACGCGGTAATTTATAATATATATATATATATTGGTTATGTTTTTTTTTTTGTTTCAATCATTTGACTACACCCATACTGGGGCACCGCCTTGGAGGGGTTTAATCAAGCAAATCGAACACAGGGCTCGTTTTTCTAAGTCTAGTACTTATTCTACCGATCTCTTTTGCTGAACCCCTGGATTACGGGGACGTAAACACATCAACGCCGGTTGTCAAGCAGTGGTGGGAGAGAAACACAAATTCACACATACATGCATACAAACATACATACATACATGCATGAATACACACACACACACACACACATGCACATATATATATATATATATATATATATACTATTAGATGGCAGGTTATATATATATTCTTTTATTCTTTTATTTGTTTCAGTCCTTTGACTGCGGCCATGCTGGAGCACCGCCTTTAGTCAAAAAGCCGACCCCAGGACTTATTCTTTATAAGCCTAGTATTTATTTTATATATGCACGAGGGGCTTCTTTCGATTTCCGTCTACCAAATCCACACACAAGGCTTTCGACGGCCTGTGACTATAGTAGAAGACACTTGCTGAAAGTGTCACGCAATGGGACTGAACCCGGGACCATGTGGTCCGAAGCAAACTTCTTATCACACATATTCGCCTGCGCCTACACACACACACAAACACACACACACACACACACACATATATATATGTATGTATATACACAATACATATATGTGTGTGTATGTATGTATGTATGTATATGTTATACCTTTCCATAACAACCAACTATAAAATCTAATTATCACCCCATTCAAACCCACACATTCAAATATGATTTTCACTCAACAGAGACTATGCGGTGGTCCTAAAGTCTTGTTCCTCACCTACCGAAGAGTAATAATAACGGAAGAACAATATAATAATATGAAACACATGTACTGGTTTTAGTATATTTACTTTCATTGACACTGACACTATTATATATGGTGAAGATTTGTACGAACTCTATTGTTTTCGTGACACAAAATGATGAGGTGCCATGTCCTGTGTGATATTTTACGAGGCTGTGCTTTGGTATTGTTGCAAAGGCTGCCGAAACAGCATCCTTCAACTGTTGGGTATTCCGGCATCGCTCTTGTGAAACCCTCTCCTTGATAATAGAAAATTAAAACAATACTTACAGGTGGTGACAAGGCTTTCAGACCACCCTGTGTATAAAGACAAGACTAACTTTAATGCATCGCAATCCGACGATGGCTTAGCTGGTCGAATCCTGGAAGTCATTGTCATCAGCATTCTTGATTAAGAAAAATAATTTGTACGCTACAAAATTATTAATGCAAAATTACATCAGATTAATGTAAAAGTGTTTTTATTTTAACTAAGCATAAAAACAAACAGTGGTGAGAAGATTGCTTCCCAACCACATGTTTCCGGGTTCAGTCCCACTGCGTTGCAACTTTGGCAAGTGTCTTCTACTGGAGCCATAGACCAACCAAAGCCTTATGAGTGGATTTGGTAGACGGAAACTGAAAAGGAGACTGTCGTATATATACATGTATATATTTATGTGTATGTTCTCGTGTCTGTGTTTGTTCCCCCACCACCACCACTACCATCGCTTGACAACCGATGTTGGTGTGCTTACGTCACCGTAACCTAGCGGTTCGGCAATAACATACTTATAGAATAAGTACCAGGTTGACAAAAAATAAGTCCTGAAGTCAATTTCTTCAACTAAATAAAAAGGCGCTGCTCCAGCATGGCCGCAGTCTAATGACTGAAACAAGTAAAAGAGTGTAGAAGAGTGTGTATATATGTGTGTGTGCATATATATATATATGTGTGTGTGTGTATATATATATATATATATATATATATATATATATATATATATATATATATATATATATATATATATGGGTGGGTGTTTTTATTGCAATGTTATTATCAGTCCGCATATGTTTGATGAACGTTCGAACTGGGGAACAAGCTACTCACTGCGTTTTGTTACAGAGAATATATCTCGCTTGTTGACAAACGATGTGTATACACCTAAATCAGCTCGCAGTGCCCCCTACCTAGACTGTAAGATGCGCTCCCCCTCCGTAAGATATATATATATATTATATATATATATAGTTGGAATTTACAAAAACAAAACATATATATATATATATATATATATATATATATATATATATACACACACACACATACATGTTCAGGCATATATGCGTGTGTATGTGTATGTGTGTATGCATGACAGAAAAAGATCAGACACATAAAAAATGTGTTATATAACTATTAATGGGAACTTTTATCATTGTTTATGATGACGTCTAAATAGAATTTCTTTTTTATTTCGTATTAAAGCCCTGTTTTGTTCCCTTAGACATTTATGGAGCTTTCTCTCACAGTTTAGCTGAGTTAACACCAACATTCCTCTATCCAATAGATATACAAAATTACATATCATTGTACGAAACAAGGTTCATATCATTATACCTTTTGATCGTAAGTTTTGTTGATAAAATAAGTGACCCAGAGATTTCATATTGTCACTAACTAGAATTTGTTGTGTAATGCAAACTGACAAATTTGTATTTTTCATGCATTATTTTATACTCACAGGAAATAAATCAAACCGAAAAGGCGATGAATTAAAAACAAAGCAAAGCAACTGAAATTCTTTCTTCAATTAAAAGAAAATCAAACTTAGAAAATGATACAGATGATAACCGAATTCATCGAGTTACTACTTTGCATATCTGAGATTTAAACATCATTGAAGTGGCTTAAAGAAGTTAATGATTCGATTCAGAAAACATGTTGATGAATATTTTAAGTTTACATACTAGATTGGAAAACATTTTAGAATTATTCAAACTAATGCTTTAATACGGATTTCTCCTCTTCATTTTTCCATTGTGCTACACAATACTTGCCGAATTAAGATTCGTTTTCTGTATTCCCTGTGTAAGGCTGATGTAATTGTGTTCAGTGATTGTGAATATATAGTGATAATCCTTATTAATATAATTAATTACTTGTAAATTCATTTAGAAAGCATATTTTTAACATGCGTAAATCTGAATCTGACAGCCGAAATTCTCTGTTGAGTATTTCACTTTTTAGCCATATACTTATGATTGTGTAAATACATCCCTAAACTCAAATTTCAATGGACCAAACTTCAGAAATTTTGTATTTTTCCGAAAAATTATCGTTCTGCTTTTGTGAATATTATTGATATTTCTGGTGCAAGTAGAAGCCTTTCGATTATAAAAAAAAAAAGAAAAACAGAATAGATTGTACAGTTTACGCAGCTTTTTCAAGAGCACCAGTGACTACAAATACAAACTGAAACCGGGGAATCAAGAGAAAATATTACGCTTAACTAAATATATAACAAACGAAGTGCGTATCTACAAGAAAAAGTCATTTCCAAAATTCTAAACAAACTTATCTGGAGACTATTTTTAAGCTTATACCTACATTTATTGATAGGTAGTTTTCATTTGCTATGATAAATTTCAAACCTTCTCGAAGACATTCCAAAAGAAAAACTGACATATTGTATTTCACATTTTTTTCATCACACAGCTTTTGCTTTGTTGCATGTTACTTGAAATTAAATCATTATTTATCATGCAATACATATGCTCCTTCAGTTTGGTGGAATATGTTATTTTAGAAGAATACGTTTATCCTCCACTAGGATCTCCAGATTCAATAAAAGAAGTGCCAGGTTTGTATTTGTATCTGCACTCAATTTCTTTATTTCTGTAGATTAGTTTAAATATAAGAAACTTAACACAAGATTTTAATTCTCGAGAATTATATTATTTCATTCCCACACGAAAGAGTCCATTTATATTTTCTTCTCTCTTAAAAAACTATAAATATTCGCGCACACGAAGACGGCGAGGTAGCAGAATCCTTAACATGCCAGACAAATACTTAGCGGCATTTCATCTGTCTTCTGTTCTGAGTACAAATTTCACCGAGTCGACTGTGCCTTCCGTCCTTTCGGGGTCGATTAAATAAGTATCAGTTGCATTCCTCCACTGCTTCCACCGTAGCTATTTCTACCTTTTTAGTTGTTGATGTTACTATTGTTGTTGATGTCTCATCTTTGATAATACTGTTAATAATATTGAGGTAGTCGATAATACTACTAAAATGTGTCAGTGTCACTGCTACAACTCCGTTGTTTGCATTGTTCTGCTCAGCAACAGTCTCTAAAAGTACTTATCTCTAATCAATATATTCAAGACTACACATATTTCACGAAATACAGAATTCTTTCTAAATTACTTTCACTCTACATTTCTCGTATAGTGAATACTTCTATTCGACAGTGTTTACTTCTGGTATTATTGATAGACTGTTACCATTACGCACGCGTACGCGCGCGCACACACACACACACACATTTATACATACATATATATAGATAGGTACACACATACATACATGTGTATGTATGTCTGTCTGTCTGTCTGTCTGTATGTATGTATGTATGTATGTATGTATGCATATATCGTGGCACTCTGTCGGTTACAACGACGAGGGTTCCAGTTGATCTGATCAACGGAACAGCCTGCTCGTGAAATTAACATGCAAGTGACTGAGTACTCCACAGATACGTGTACCCTTAACGTAGTTCTCGGGGAGATTCAGCGCGACACACAGTGTGACACGGCTGACCTTTTGAAATACAGGTATAACAGAAACAGGAAGAAAGAGTGAGAGAAAGTTGTGATGAAAGAATGGTTCGCCACCACCCTTGCCTCGTGGAGCTTTAGCTGTTTTCGCTCAATAAATACTCACAACGCCTGGTCTGGGCGCGATCCTGCGACCGCGAGTCCGCTTGCCTTAACCACTGGGCCATTGCGCCTCCACTAATATATATATTATTTAATAAACACAATATATGTATTTATGTACTACTATTAGTTTCATGTGCTGAGAACATATCCAATAGTGAATTTAATACGTCTAGTGTCCTAGCACAATCAACAGACACTGCCCGCAGAGGCATAACGAACTAAAAATGGAACAGGAGAATGAGAGAAAAAGCGAGAAAATGTGAGAAAGTTGTAGATATAAAAGATAAGCGGTTGAAAATCGGAAAACGAAAAAGAGAGCTGGTATTCTGTTTCGTTTTCCGGTTTTTCTGCCTTCCACCTTTTATATCTACTTCTTTCTCGCTTTTCTCGTATTTTCTCTCTTCCTATCGTCTCATTTTTAGTTCGTTATGCCACGTTGGCAGTATCTGATGATTGTGCTAGGACATCAGACGTATTAAGATCACTGTTTAGCATGCTTTCAGTACATGAAACTCATAGTAGCACATAAATACATATATTGTGTTTATCAAATAATATTTATCTCTCACTAGATGGAACACTCATTTCGTTGATCATACCATCACGATCAGTACATTATAAATATAATTCTTTTATTCTTTTATTCTCTTATCTGTTTCAGTCATTTAACCTCAGCCATGCTGGAGCACCACCTTTAGTCAGGCAAATCCACCCCAGCACTTATTCTTTGTAAGCCTTGTACTTATTTTATCGATCTCTTTTGCCGAACCGTTAAGTTACGGGGACGTAAACACACCAACATCGGTTGTCAAGCGATGCTGGAGGACAAAAACACACACAAACATACACACACACATACACACACACACACATACACACAAACACACACACACATACACGTTTATATACATATACACGACGGGCTTCTTTCAGTTTCCGTGTGCCAAATCCACTCAAAAGGCTTTGGTTGACCGAGGTAATAGAAGACACTTGCCCAAGATGTCACGCAGTGGGACTGAACTCGGAACCATGTGGTTGGTAAGCAAGCTTCTTACCACACTGCAACTCTATATACAGGGGTGGGCAAAATAATGGAAGCACCTTAAAATTTCAAACAAATTTATTTTAATACTGGGTATGACCGCCTTTAGCAGTAATTACAGCTTGAATTCTACGAACTATGCTCTTGTACAAAGCTTGAATTGTTTCGAAAGGAATTTTTGTCCATTCTTCAGCTAAAACGGTTTCCAGTCCTTGTAGTGATGATGGTGGAGGATATCGTTTCCTTACTTTTTCTAAAATGCACCATAAATGTTCAATAATATTGAAATCTGGGGACTGTGGTGGCCAGATAAGATGTTCAACTTCACTAGAATGTTTCTCGTGCCATTCACTAACAACTTTACCTGTATGAATTAATGCATTACCATCCTGTATAATTGCGTTCCCCTCCGGAAACAGTTCCGCAACCATAGGATGAATTTGATCAGATAAAATGCTTAAATAGCCTTGACTTAATTTTGCCATGAAGGGAAACCATTGGGCCTGCGGATTTCAAAGATATACCCCCCCCCCCGCCGATCATCACAGATCCTCCTCCATGTTTAACAGAGTTGGAAGTAGGCAGTCTCAGTCAAATACTTCTTTTGGCTATCTCCGCACGTATAGCCGGCCGGTGGTCGGAAATAAGGTGAAGGATGACTCGTCCGAGAAAAAAAAACATTCTTCCACTGCTCTTGGGACCAATTCTGTAGGTTTTTACTACACGCTAAACGCTTTGCAATGTTTGTTTTTCAAAGTAGTGGTTTTATGATTGCAGCCCTCCTGTGAAATACGACTTTGTGCAGCTCCCGGCAAGCAGGTTTTGTGCAAACTGGGTTCTCGAGGTGGATATTAAGCTCTGCAGTAATTTTGGGTGCCATACTTTTGTGATCCTTTCTAACAATTCGCGTAAAAGTCCGACGGTCCCTATCTGAAAGTGTTGGCTTTCTTCCAGAGTTTTGTTTCGACGAGAAGGTATTTCCCTCTTTCTCAAAGACTGTCATTACTTTCGAGACAGTACTTTTTGATACACCAAACATTTGAGCTATTTTCATTATACTAGCGCATGCTATACGAGCATCAACAATTTGACCGCTTTGAAAGACCGATAGATCTGTCATTTTAATGAATTTTAATAACCTTCTTCTGATAATATCTGAAAAGAAACATCAATTTTAGCAAAACATATGAAGCAACACTAATAATAAATAAAAAACATTAAAATAAACAAGGTTTTGACGGTTTTATAGATATTTCAAAACTATGATGCTAGGTGTTCCCATTATTTTGTTGAGCCCCTGTATATAATTTTTTAAAAAAACGGAGAATAAGACAAGAAAAAAACAACGTGCGGAAGTGGTACACGCAAAGTATTAATAAGCTGCTCAGAGAAGGAGAGAAAGAGTGGTTGTTTTACGTTTCGAGCAAAGCTCTTCTTCGGAAACAGGAGACATAAGAAAGTCCAAAAGAAAAGGAAGAATGAGGTTTTAAAAAATCGCCAACACTCCACATGTAGTTACATTTTGGAATGACCGAAAGTAGATGGACAAAGAGAAAGTACTTTCTGGGACAGGAGTGTGAAGAATTGTTGATTTCTGCGTGTATGTGTGTATGTGTGTGCGGTGGCATGTGTGTGTGATAGCGTGTGTGTGTATGGTAGCATGTAGCAGTAACTCTGTGTGTGTGTGTGTGTGTGTGTGTGTGTGTGTGTGTGTGTGTGTGTGTGTGTGTGTGTGTGTGTGTGTATATGTACGTGTAGCGGTGGTGTGTGTGTGGATATGTACGTATAGTGGTGGTGTGTGTGTGATACCGTGTGTGTGTGTAATGTAACGTATGTGCGTGTGGCAGTAACTGAGTGCGTGTATTCGTGTGCGCGTGGTAGCGTGTGTGCGTGTAGTGGTAACTGTGTGTGTGTGTGTGTGTGTGTGTATGTGTGTGATATTAACTGTTTACATGTGTTTATGTGAGCGAACTGTATATATATGTCTGTTAATGTTGTAGTGAGACGTAGCAGCTATGGTAACAGGTGTATGTATGGGTGGCTGTGTGTTTCTGCACATGTGCGTAGATGGGATGGTCAGTAGTAGCCGGGGTAACAGAAGGGTGTAAGAGTAGCAGTCTGAAGGGCGTGTGAACGTGTGTGTCTGCGTGCGTGTTTGTGCGTGTGTTGTGTGTATGTGTGTTTATGTGCGTGTGTGTGTGTGTGTGTATTGGCACGTGTACGTAGACGGAGTGGGAAGAAGAGAGAGTGGAGATAGAGAGAAAGAAAGAAATTGAAAGAGCAGGATGAAGAGAAGTTAAGCCAGTTTCATAACAACGTACATAGCCACTCCAGAGATCGTTAAAGATTTTAAGCAATCAGTAGCTCAGATATTATATGCACTGCTACAATTCATTGAGAAACATTCAAGTAGTATCGTATACCCTCATTCTCTGCAACATATGATATTACAAAGTTTAAAAAAGAAGTTTAAAAATGATAATTTATATAATTTATCACATAAAAATATTAACGAATAAATTAGCCGATACATAAAAACCACATCATATTTCTTTAACAGATAATAAAAAAGTTTAAAAATGTAAATTAAAATTTCTTAAATATATGGCTTAAACTTCAGAAAACAATACTTGATAGGATTTTAGAGGGAAATGGTAATTTTTTCACCGAAAGACACTGAAGTATAAGATAAGAATTCCAACAAGCAAAAGCTCAAAAATAAATGTCAAGAAATAAAATACATGGCTGTTTTGTAGATACAAAGAATAATTACTTACAAAGTATATTGCATTAAAACCTAATGTTCTAAAGATAAACTGTATGAATAACGAACCATAAACAATATGCAAAGACCTGTTAGAAAGGAAAAATAGCTAAATATGAAATTAAGAGAATAATGGTTATAATAATGATAATAATAATGGCAGTAATAACTATGATTGTACTGATGAGAAGGATGTAGTGCAAAAAGGTTGATGAAAAAGAATGTATAACATTAGGACAAGGTCATTCATTTTGATAGTGGTATACATTGATGTCGTTATATGACTGGTACCGTTTCTCAGCCCTAGTAAGATTAAAGACAACGTTTCTGCGAGATTTAAATGAAAACATAGGGAACATAACCAAATACTGCGAGGAATTTGTCTTAGCCGCCCAATCAATTGTGGCCAATCAGTAGCCTCTTAATATAATTGATAACGATTTTTCGTTAGTGGGGAAGAGAGAAGTCGATTTTATGTGACTGGTTATTGATCTGGAAAGGATAAAAATCTTCGTCAACCTTGGACACAAATCAAGGTGTAGTGTGGCTGTTGGTTAAGAAATTCATTTTCTTCGTGCTTTCGACTCAATCATACTACGTGGAATTTAGGACAACTGTTTTCTTTTATTATTTTCTGAACCTTTAAAGCTTTATGGGTAAAATTCGTGAGACAGCCTTCATTGGTTTCACACATGTCTTTACTCAAGCTTTAATCATCAACAACGTTTAAATGTATTTTAATCAATAATCACAGGAACCCCAATCATAAATATGGAAACAATATAAACTGTAATGATATAAGAAGTTATCCTACGTTTTCTACATTACCTATGAACTTGTAATAGCGAAAGCACAGTTGTAATGTAACTAAGTAATCTTCAACTTGAAGCATACATGCACACACAGTCAGAACTTCACATATACACAAGAGGACAACGCTTCATGATGTTTGTTTAATAATCGTGTTGGGTTGTGTGATAGCATTTGTATAGATTCTTTCATGCATAACAAACACGGACATTTTTGGCCCATGTATAGAGGACCAAATTATATTTTGTGTATATAAATTATTTAAAACCTGTCGATTTTCCCACAAATGTATATGCTGTAAGACAAACCATGCTGTAGAATTCTGTTACACATTACCTTCATTTTAAACATAGTTAAGATACGGCATAAGCTTAATTAAATAAATTAGTATATTCACCTTATCTCACTTTATTTTATTCTTCTGTTTTAACTCATTATGCAACGATTAATTCTTATAGCGACCATTTATTATTTTTTCACTCTTTACCCAGCTTATAATTCATATATTATTTCAGTTAAACACTATTTACTTTCTTTAAGGCGGTGAGCTGGCAGAATCATTAACTTGCCGGGCGAAATGCTTCCTGGCATTTCGTCCGTCTCTACGTTCTGAGTTCAAATTCCGGCTGTCTCGACTTATCCTTTCGGGGTTGATAGAATAAATACCAGCTGAATTCGATCTGATCGACTTATTCTTCCCTCGAAATTGCAGTCCTTGTACCAGAAACCAATATACTTATACTTGAAACCAATACGCTTATTTTATTTTACTCTAACCCGTCATATCCCACTTTATTCTAGATAACTTAATATTTTGTTCTTTCCCAATGAACTTATACTTTCAAAATTATTTTTGTAGCTGGTACCATTATAACCCGTTGAAGCTAACTCCTGGTTCATTTACATCTTTGTCTAATTAGCCTTCCTCCTAAAACTCGGTATAGTTATTCTTTCCCCTCCACGCACTCACCATTCTGGAATCACTATGCTATTGTCTGAAGGCGCTATCGTGTTTGCAACCCACAAGCGCTGCCCCGACCCTTGTGGCTATCTATTAATTCTAACTCATACTAGACTGTGCCACTACAATTGGGTTCTTGCCATTATGTATATGGTTTTCCTCATACCTTACCACTAAACCGCCCCATCCCCACTTCATTATCCCCTGGTCTTTCATGCATATGTGTGCATATACGTGTATATTATATATGTGTATGTATATATATATATATATATATATACATATATATACATATATATTCCAGTTACTTTCTATCGATTTTCATGCATTCATAACTCTCTCTCTCTCTTTCTTCTATACTGTCCTGTATTCCTTGCAGTCCTTCCACTCATAATCTGCTTCACTCTATCTTCGACAATGGAACTAGTAACTACTAATATTCTTTCTTAAGAATATTCCTTAACTTGTCGTCTTTGAAGAAGGAATTGTTGGCTCCCTGAGATATGCACCAAACGCACAGCTATTCTAGAAACAACTCAAAAACGCTTTATGCACAACTTCTTAATCCCTTATTTACTCTAACAACTCCTCAATTATGTTTGTATTATAAATTCACCATTTATACTCTCTTTCTAACAAATTTATCAGCTCAATGATAAACCACTGTTACCCATTCTTTGCTAGGCAGCTACAACACTTTTGTTTTAATCGCAGTTGAAGTCAGATTTTTTTTATAGTAAACCAACCAGAGACCTTATTGCATATCCCTATTACATTACGTCATATGAAAAAATTTCCCTGCACTATATATAGTATATATTAAATGTGTAAATATGTTTGTATGCATATTTGTATGTATGTATGTATGTGAGAGTGTGAAAGAGAGAATATATGAAAATATATGTAAGTTAGCACATATATTTTTCCTATACACGTAATTGAGATGTTGATTTCAGTGTATATATATCGATTTTTGCACACTTTATTGGCACAGATGTATACACACATGCATTTATCATACCAGCTGATATCTACATAGAAACATAGATACATACATGTGTGCGTATTTCTATAAACATATACATATATATATATATAAATATATATATATATATATATATATATATATATATATATATATATATATATATATATATATATATATATATATATATATATATATATATATACATGTATATATATGTATGTATATATATATATATATATATGTATATATATATGTGTCTGTGTGTGTATGTGTGTGTGTGTGTGTGTGTGTGTCTGTCTGTCTGTCTGTCTGTCTGTGTGTGTGCGTGTGTGTACACACACAAACGAAAATAGCCAGTGAGATTCGTGGAGGTAGAGTCCGAAAAAGTACGAAGATCCAGTGGTAATCCGGGTGGGGAGCTGGTTAGGTGGATGAGGAGAAGTACTGAAAGTTCGCGAAGTAATTAAGATGCAAGTCCAAGAGAGTAGGAAGTTCAATCAGGCAGGATGAAACTGGAGTAACCACGCAAGCGTATAATATGTAGTTCAAATTTACAGAATAAAAAAGGCGAAGATAGGTGTAGGAACAACCAGCATGTGTACTAGTTTAACGCTCGGGAAAATTGGAAAAGTTTTTTACGTTTCGAGCCTACACTCCTCGAAAGAAAGGAATGCCATTATCTGCACACCCACACTCACTCTTCAATAGCGTTACCACACATACCACTATACGAGCAGCCACACACTGTTTAACTTAGTACACACACCACATACCACCATGCACTCTCCCACACCCGCACAGCACATAATACCTGAACACAGACAATATATATACACACACACGCAACACACATAAACACACAACACGCATAGACAAGGATAACATTTGCCCACAAATACACACTATACACATGCACACACTTTGGTCACTGACACACATACACATGTGCATACACCACCTGAAGACTCACACATCAGCTGCTACACACAACAAAAACACGTTAGACTCACTCGCTCCCATTCACACATACACACTCACACACACCATTCTCACATACACACATACGCTTGCGCAGCTTAGTTCGTTGGGGTTTTTATTATTATCTCATCTTGAATCAACCTCTATTTTTCCAGTCATTCCACCGCGCTGGACCGTTGAACTCTGCACAGTTTCTCTCTCTCCGTTCTTTTTCATTCTCTCTTCATTTTTTTCCTCTTAATCCTTTCTGTCGAAGAGAATATGCTCGAAACATACATATATGTCTGTGTGTGTGTGTGTGTGTGTGTGTGTGTGTGTGTGTGTGTGTGTGTGTGTGTGTGTGACATTTTAACCATATAAGTATGTAAAGTCTGTTGCATTCATTTTCTCTTTAATTTTGAATAGTACTCCCTATACGTCGTTCAATAGTTCCATTCATTTATTTAAATACAGTGACTTGTCAGTTTTTAGAACCCGCAGAATTTTTTTCACTTTCTCTTCTCTTTCTTTTGCTTAATTACTCCTTTTATTTTCCTTTGTGTTTTTCAAATACATACACGCACACATGCACACACATACATACGCACACAGAGATGGAACTTAGCTGGTTGAAATTTCAAAGTTACCATCGGTACTATTCTTGATAAAGAACTATTAATTTGTATACTTCAAATGTATGGAATAAACTTTTATATTCATGTAAAATTGATTGACTTTTATTACAACTAAACATAAAGACAAACATCAATATATATGTATATATGCATATGTATAATGGTGGGGTGAATTTGTGCCTCCTTATGAGTACGAGTGTTTATGTATCTATGTGATGTGTGAGTTTATATGCACAAGTATGTATGTGTTTGCCGGTTATTATTCATGTCTGCACACCAATATGCGCACTCCGAAGTACTTAGATACAAGCATGGTTTTCAGATTAAGTTAGCTTCGCAATCACATTGCTTCAGTTCTACACCCTTTGCATTGCACATTGGACAAGCGTCTTCCACTACAACTCCGGGTCTACCAATACTTAGTAAATCTGGACAACAGAAAGTGTGTAGTAGTCTGCCATTCACGCGCGCGCGCGCACGTACGCATATAACAAAAATACATGAAGAGAAAATCACATCTTTAATTGTAGAATTCACCTTACAGAGCCAACATTAGGATTTAACTTGGATGTGTATTCTACTTGCATTTATTGATGCCTGATTGTTGGATATACTTAACCAAATTCCTTTAAAGGAGCCCTTACGGTACGCGCCTGGATAATGTATCTATGTATATTCATCATTTGAATATATACATATATAAATATATACATAAATATTCATTCATACATATATATATATATATATATATATATATATATATATATACGCACACACACACATATATAGGGCGCATAAGGTATTTGAGGACATACTATTTTGGGTGTCGTTGCTGCATTTTTGCTAACTCTGTATAATCTTTGTTTCAGAAAATAATAATGGCAGACCCTCAGCTTACTCAAGAAATGAAGAGGCATGGTGTTATTGTGGTTATAAAGGCTGAGCATAGAAATATCTCGATTTTAAAAGTTGCTAGATCTTTCGTCTACAA
Organism: Octopus bimaculoides; assembly: GCF_046866305.1. Lineage (NCBI taxonomy): Eukaryota > Metazoa > Mollusca > Cephalopoda > Octopoda > Octopodidae > Octopus > Octopus bimaculoides. The sequence goes on from NC_142939.1 coordinate 35,976,235, forward strand.
AGTTTGTAAGGAGTTAGAGATGGAAACGTATCACTTGTATCAAAGCAAAAAAAGCATTCTAAATAATCCCAGAAAGTTCATGAGGTCAATAGCAAAAGATCTCCATGTGTCAGAAGGAACAGTGAGAAATGTTGTCCACAAAGACATCAGATGAGGAAAAGTCAAAAGAAAATCATTACATTAGATCTAAAAGGTTCTTAAACAAACTGAAAAATCCAGTAGAAGATTTGATTTGGTTTTTCTCAAACGGGGAAAACTTCGACTAAAATCAAAAAGTTAACAGAAGAAATGACAGATG
>NC_142939.1:35981532-36041532 GCF_046866305.1 Octopus bimaculoides
TATTTGCTGTGTATTGTATATCTGCTTAAGACCTGAGATTTTCGTTATGAATTTGTGTGCATCTATTTTTTAAACCCCAGAAGCACCTATTGTGAAGATTTTTTTCTGTTTCTCATCCCCTAATTTTACAATCCCTATGTTATTTCCTGTATTTATCTTTTACTTCTGCATTATTTTATCGAGTTTTATCTACTTGAAAGAGCAGATCTGTCACAACTCTCTTACCATATGTATTTAACATAACAGGAAATGGTGATATATATATATATATATATATATATATATATATATATATATATATATATATATATATATATATATGCAATTTTAATAGGTTTTAAGTCCGGGTTTCGCCTCTGGTAAATAGAGTTAACATTCTCATGCAAGCTTATTTATTTTGTTCGTAGAATTAATCTATTTGATTCAAAAGAAATTTGAATAACGCCTGAACTAATTAGAAGTGTGAGGGGAAAACAAGTTTCCCCTCAAAAATTATCTTTTGTGAGATCAGCGATTTTATGATTTTCTTTTTTCGCGTAGTGTTTATATTGTATTCTATTTTAATATAGTGGGCTTTGGGTTAGTTGGATACGTACGGTTATCTAATATCTAGCAGTGCAGGATCACACCAACTCATCCTACATTGATGGATATTAGAGTAATTAAGTTACGACACACTTCTGTTATGTTTCTTCGGTTTTTTTTTGTTTTGTTTTGTTTTTCGTAACAATCTGCAATAAGCTCTTGGTTTTCCCAATTTCTTGCATCCATAAATTTTTCTAATAACTTTTTCTGTCTCTATGTAACGTATTATTAATTTTCAAGATGAACGATTTACTTCATAGTCAAGGCTTTATATATTGCTGGTAAGAGATTATGTCTGTAGTTTATGGGTATTTATTTTCATAACCGATTTTTACGTTGATTGTTTAATGTGTTAGTCACAAAGAGAGCCCATTGTTTTTCTCTAATCATAGTTCTCTTCTTTGCCTTAAGAAGGAAATCGTATAAATTTGATAGAATCAAGGTAAGACATCTTTATGAACACAATAAGATTAAATTCTTTTTCGCATACTCTATAAAACTTCAAAAATCTAACAGTAATACATAATTTACTTAAACATATATGCAGGGTCACATTTTATTGAGGTAAGGAGACCAAAGAAGTGGAAAAAAATCAGTTAGGCCTCATTCTAGTGAGGAATACGAACGCAAGCAAATAAACTTTTCGATTGGTATCAGAAGTCGCGTAAAATATTGGGCATTACTCTAAATAGTAAGATAAAAAAGGATAAAAATGATATAATCTTCATGAAATATATTCGTTTGATCATAATAATCATAAATTTGAATTCCAATATAAATAAGAGGTAACTTCTCTATTTCTGTCTGTTCCGTGATGACTTCAACTTTTAAATATTATAAACTAGAAATTGTATTAAAGCCAGAAAAAGACACTAAAGCAAGAAAATAATGAACAAAAATTAGACAACACCTACCTAAGCTCCTACGTATACTTCCAGAGAAAATGAAAAAAGGTCTTATAAGGTCATATGTAAATCTTTCAAATTTGGATTGAACATTTATCCTTAAGATGTTCTATTTCATATAATAAACAAGCATAAATCTCTAATATAGCATTATATATATATATACATATATATATATATATATATATATATATATATATATATAGAGAGAGAGAGAGAGAGAGAGAGAGAGAGAGAGAGAGAAAGAGAGAGAGAGAGAGACTGAGAGAGAGACAGAAAAAGAGAGAAAGAGAGAGTTCAAATTTACAGAAAGCAAAAGATGAAGATGAGAGAACAACAAGCAGGTGTATTAGTTTGACGCTCAGAAAGAACGGAAAATTCTTTGACTTTTCGAGTCTACGCTCTTTGACAGAAAAGATTTAGAGGAAAACATGGAGAGAGGACAAAAAAAACGGAGAGAGAAGCAAATGTGTAGAGATTAATGGTTTTATACACACACACACACACACACACACACACACACGCACGCACACACACACACACACACACACACACACACACACACACACACACACACACACACACACACATATATATATATATATATATATATATATATATATATATATATATATATATGTATATATACATTCAAATGCACAGATACTAATAAAAGCAATTAGAATATGAAACAAGTTCAAAGAAGTGGATAGCATATAAAGATATAACTTTTATCAAGATTATTTCCAAGAGTAATAAAGAAGCTAAAGTTCTCTCCTGATTTCGCTTAAAAACTGCATACACCAGATTAGGATGGAGTCGCACACGTTCATCGTAGTCCACAAAACAATGACTTGTAGCATTGTTGTCACCTGTGCTTTTGCCACTCGAATCCATGAAACGGTTTCAGAATTTTCGTGTTGTTGAGCGCGCGCCTTAGCTCTAACAGACTTCTAAAGTTTTAACTTGATCTCCTATTCTAGTTTTCTCGATCGCTATTCTTTGCTAATACTTATCAGTTCAATTCCAATTGCCCATTAGGTGTTAATGATTGTCACTCTCAACGCCGACTTAACTAATTTGCTGATCCGATCTATGTAATCTTTGTGAACTAGTAAAAAATTCTTAAGCTACCATAAACCAGGTTTATACCTGCGAAGTCTAGTAAGCTATTGTTTCTGCTTCTATTACTGTTTTTGCTGTTTCTGGTAACGGTGGTGTTGTTACTCTTGCTACGACTTTTGTTGATCAATATTGCGACTTAGTGCTCTGTGATGAGAGTAACACTTTTACCTTCAAAATTACCTCCTACTTTCTCTTGCTAGCTTGGATGGCAAGAACAAATATATTAAATACATTTTGAAACTTCTGGTTCGATTTGCAAATTATTTTCTAACAAATCTGATTTGCTGATTACCAGGATAAAACAATAAAATCAACAGATTCGACCCTATGCAAAAGATACAGACTCAAGGAGCTTCCAATACCCGTTCAGCTGCAGTAGTGAACAACACCAACAGCAGCAGCAGTAGTAGTAGTAGTAGTAGTAGTAGTAGTAGTAGTAGTAGTAGTAGTAGTAGTAGTAGTAGTAGCAACCACAAAGGCAATTTCTTTCATAGGCCACCAGAGCTCAAGAGATAAAGTACACAGACAAATTTGAGGCAGTTACGCGAATCTCCGAATAAATCAAGTGTTTGAATGGTAAAATCACCGTCTCCCAGTTTCTTGCTGTCTATCTATAACCAATTAGCATCACTTGTCGAGCCGCTTTCGCTCCCCTTTCATAAAACAATCTGCAGGCTAGTACTTATCTTTTCATTTCCAGCCTTTACTTCAGGTCGAACTGGCAGAAGCTAATCAAATCTTTGCTAGAGAAGAAACATCATGTCTTCATCTACTGTTAATCCTACACAAAACCAAACCGCAATATACAAAATAAACGAAAAGTATCATGAATAGATATAAAGCATAATATATTGAGTTAAGAAAAATATTATAAAGTGGAAATTGTTCAGAAGAAGCACATCAGCAATGGCCCACTTCCGTGTCTTAGTAATTTCTGAGATGAAGACTGGAATATGTTCTCAAACGAGACACCTTAGTTAGATGTTCTCAACATAGTAGACTAAGATAAAAGAAACGAGGCTACCATACCTAATAAATATGACAACATAGAAATGATAACATGAAATGATAACACAGAAATGATAACCTAGATACGATAACACAGAAAAAATTAATTTGCAATTAAAGCAAAACAACCAAATTTTTAAAATTCAAAGTTCAAAACAGATATGACTAAAACAAGTCTAATATCTTATGTTATGCATAAGTTAAATTCTTAATTTGGTACAAGAATATTCGTTTTAGGGGGTTGTGTGGTTTTAGCGACTTAAGCAGTTCTTTGTCAAATACTGGCAGCCATGTTATTGTCCATCGGAAGGCTGTTAGTAAAAATTAGCAATTGTATTTTGCATTAATATTCAGGAACTTCTCCATTCTTTTGTCAGGCAAGGTTGTTTTCAGAAGTATTTCAAACAGCTGAAATGATGATAAAATACAGGATAAGTGTCAATAAACTACCTTTTCTATTCAAAGTTCTTGATACAAACTTATAGAATCGCAACTCCAAAAGTTTAGCTCAATACATAGGTTATAGGGATAAAATTTGGCATTTAAAATGTACCAGTCAAGAAAAGATAATACTGAACTAGAAAGGAATTGATGAAATTTTAACGGAAACTGAATCTCAAGAACCAAGAAGTAGGTGAGAGAATTCAGTAAAAAATATGAAACAAATTAAAAACGTATGTAAACTTAGCGCTAAAAAGCGAAATAACTGCAACTAATACATTTCCAAGCCTGTATAGTTATGTGGTTTCAACATCTTAATTTGGGGAAAGGATGAATGAGATCCTGGCAATATACACATAAAGGAAACTATGTGCAAAGCATAACGCGAAAAGCATAAAATAAAATGAGAAATAGGAGGCAGTTTAGCGCACATAAAATTCAATTACGAAACAGAAGCAATTGAATTTGACGTCTTTCTGAAAGCATATAAAGACTGTTGAAAATAGTATGACCAAAATATGAAGAAAGGATTTACAACAACACAGTAGTAACAGAATTTCGGGATAAAGGGAAACAGTAAGATCACAAAAATCAGTAAAGTAGTAAACAATAATTCCTTCTTGACATCGCTTCGCTGACGAAGATTAGGAAGGCTATTGCCCACATCGTCTGCACGCTCTTTCGTGGCTGATAAGGACGATGTGGGATCGACATATCCGATGGTAGTGATGATAGGGGTATGGTTGTTCAGTGTCTGATGATGCAGCTACATTATTTTTTCACCTCTGACCTGTGTCTTAAAGAGACACACTGCATGAGATCTCAAAGGAGGAAACAACATCGCTGACGGTATGGCGCCAAGCGACGCGGTCAGCTGTTAGAGTGGACAAAGTCACAAATGCTAATCAATGTCACAAACGCTAAGGGACTGCTTCGAGCAGTCCTTGTAACGCTTCCTTGGTGACCCCCTGTTGCAGTGGCCAGTAGTGAGCTCACCGTACTTGACGATCTATGATAAGTGGTGGACTTTCATCTTGTCAACGTTAACAGGAAACAATAATTAAGACTAAAATATATACCACAAAAATGATATTTGATAGGGAAATAACTATGATACATAAATGATACTTGATGTGGGCAACTTTTTATAATACAATTGGCGATATGGTAAAGCGTACGTGTACAAAAATAACCTTTAATTTGAATATGATCGCTGGAAAATTCTTATATATCATAAAATGGATATTATAGTAAATTGGTACAGATTTAGTTGAGAGAAAAGGGATAGGACAAATATTGTCCAGCATTTTTCTGGTGCTCTAACAATTCTGCCAACTCACCTGCTACAAATGATAATATTTTCTAGTACAGACACAAGGCTTGAAGTTTTGCGTGGTGAGGCTAGTCGATTATACCGACTCTAATGCCGGATTGGTGCTTATTTAATCGATTCCGAAAAGATGAAAGGCAAAGTCGACCTAGGCGGAATTTGAATTAAGGACGTGAAGACGGATGAGTGTACCGCTATTCATTTTGTTTGCCGTGTTAAAGATTCTGCCTTAAATAATGATTTAAAATTTTGGCACAAGGCCAGAAATTTCCGGGAACAGATGAATCGATTTGATAGACCCCAGTGTCCAACTGGTACTTATCTTTCTATATTTAAGAGATGAGGAATTATATACATTATTTACGTTTGACGGATATTTGTCCTCATATGCCTACGGGCATATGGCGTAGTAGTTAAGAGCGTGGGCTACTAACCCCAAGATACCGAGTTCAATTCCAAGCAGTGACCTGAATAATGATAATAATGATAATAATAATAATAATAATAACATCGAAAAAATACCTTAGGAATGAGAACCAAGATTCGATATTTCCCCCAAGACACCTGATGAAGGCTGGAGGGTATATCAGCCAAAACGTTGTGTTAAAAACAAACAAGATGAGGACAAATATCCGCCAAATGTAAATAAATTAAATAATGGTACTTATTTTGTCTGTCGCGAAAAGATAAAAAGCAAAGTCGAAATCGGTGGAATTTGAATTCGAGAGGAGAAGACGGACAAAGACACCACTAATCATTTTGTTCGGTTAGCTAATGATTCTGCTAGTTCACCGTTTTAAATAATGATTATTATTTCCGTTCAGGCACAAGGCCTTGAAAATTTTGGGGGTGAAGGAGGCTAGTCGATTACAGCGACCCCAGTACGTAGCTGGTACTTAATTTATCGACCCCGAAAGGATGAAAGGCAATGTCGAACCCGGCGGCATTTGAACTCAGGCGAAATACCGCATAAGCATTTTGCCCGGCTTGCTAACGATTCTGTTAGCTCAACGCCTTAACTTTAAATAATAATAATAATAATAATAATAATAATAATAATAATAATAATAATAATAATAATAATAATAATTCTTTCTTTATTAGCCAAACACAAAACATGGAAGACGATACACAGACGAGGGACAGTGAGGATAAACGTGTAAACAGTCAACACAATGATTAACAAAGAGATTAAATCAACAATATGCTTCCCCAATAGGTGGGGAGCTCCACCGTAAGGTGACCAAAGAGAACTCACGCACTTTGGACCCCTTAACACAAACGGCTCCTCCGAAAAGCACCCTCTCTTCTTCCTTGCATCTAGCCTACAGGCGCACACTTAGAGTAGGTCCATTCACGCGGGCCTTTCTTGTCACATTCACCCACTTTTCAAGGAACTTACTGAGTGACAGTACCTCCCTCTCCAGCCTCACATTCCTTTTCAGGTGGAACCTGAAAAAGTCAATGAGGCCTTAGACAAAAAGAAAGGTACCCTTCTTCAACCCTTTCAATCACATCCACCACACAGCCGCTTTTTCCACAGCCACCTGACAGAAAGAAAAATTGTCCTCCGTTCGCGGAGGCGGTGCAATCTTCACAATGGACGATATCCGGGTCCATCCTACACGTGAAAATAACTGTTCGACAAAGCTTCACAAGTCAACAATATGCGGACACTGTACGAGAGCATGCAGAACCGTTTCATCGCTCATCAAGCATCTCGGTCAAGCCCTATTGACTGTCATGGACAAGCCCGTTCAGCTACGAAGCGGGGAAAGGGACGATGTACGCATTCACCACCTCTGCCCGACCTTTCAGGGACAGATTCCTCTCGAACTATTTCTGGGTGAGACTGGACACCCTGTTTGTCACCTTACCCCAGTTCTTGTCCTCTTGGAGATCGGACCGCATCAGACCTCGAGACACTTAACAGATCTTTCCGTCCAGCGATCCAGCCTCTGAAAACGGGACTGAAACCAGCCTCCTTGAGGACAGCCTCCAAGTACAGATGGTCGACCCTATCAAACGCTTTCGATTGATCCAAATGGTTTTGGATCAGGGCCCCACCCATGCCAAGTTATTTACCAACCCTCTCTATGATATATCACGTGAGGTGGAGGTTGTCGTGTATAGTTCTGCTGGGGGTAGTACAAGTCTGCGCATCACCCACCAGTCTGTCAACGACAAGCGTCAATCTCTTTGCTAACACCTTGGCCAAAATTTTGTAATCTGCATTTAGCAGAGTTACCGGCCTAAAGTTATCAACAATGCCCCCCTTGTCAGGATCCTTTTTTAGAAGCGTCACCACAGATCCGGGTATTTTCCCATTCTGTTGCCAGTTGTTGTAGACGTTTCAGAAAAGCTCACCAAACAAGTCTGGCATAAGTATATAAATCTCGAAAGGCAGACCATCCCATCCTGGAGACCTCTCTCACGCGCAACTAGCCAATGTGTCACGTATATCTTCAGCTGTTATTGACATTTCGCAGAATTCCATATCCCTGGCGGAAAGCCACGGCATACCTTCAAGGTAGGAAGTGAAGTTAACCTCTGCCTCCGGGCCACAGCGCACCCCATGCAGTTCAGCAAAGTGCCGCTGAAATTCCGCACACATCTGCTTCGACTCGTGTAACATGTGCCCGTCCCGACCCCTCAAAGACCGAATTGTAGTTTTATTACTACGTTGCGCCTCGACCACCCGGGCCAATCGAATGGCTTTTGTTCCCTCCTGCTTTAGAGCACGCGCCCTAGTTCTGACAATGAAGCCTTCATGCATGGTTCAGAATCAATCTCGCTGCCAACACGTCGGTCACTATGCCTCTACTGAGTGCCTCTTTTAATTTCCTCACTAGTTCTCCTCTACTCTGATCTCCTCCAACGCTAGTTCTCTACTAAATTCTACAGTTTTTACTCTGATCTTCTGTTTTAGCACTTCCCAACCCCATCATCGGTTGTTGACGACTGCACCCGTCAACTTTCGATGGATTAACTTGCTAAGCCGGGCTCTGAAAGCTTGATGCACCGGGAAGGATGCGTTCAGCGTCCAGTATCCAGGTTCCTGCCAATGGAGCCTATCTAGGCCAACCGTACAATTCACAAATTTAAAGGCTGTGTAATTTACGAATTTAAATTGTGGACACTCTATGCTGTTTCTATCTGCTGGTCTACAAAACACCCTATTTAGATAAGATGTGGATGACCCGGCACTCTTTTCCTATGACCACACTGGAATGTTCGGGAAATCCAGTCTAAACCTGTCCGCCAGCTGGAAACAACTGAGCAGAATTGTGAGGCTTCTGCACCCGCCTTTCCTATCCACTAGCCCCACCCAATCCACAGGTGCATTTAAAATTGCATTCCAATCGCCTACTAACACTAAAGAGCGAAACGTCCCTAGAAAGGCCTCCAAGCGTCTGAAGAACTCCGGCTACCCCGCTCCAGTCAGTGCGTACGCTTCGACTAGTCTAAAAGCACTGCCTTCGTTATCGTTCACGTCAGGAACACCGACTTACCTTCCAGGTCCAGGAAGACCGACTGTGTCTCGAGATCCAAGCCTTTTCTGAACAACACTGCCACCCCACCCCCTATTCCCGGTCGACTAAAAGATGCGAAAATCTCAAAGTCATTATATCCAGGCTTAGCCATCTGAGGTCGTTGCACAAGTGTCCTTGCATTCACAACGACCCCTAGGCCACGTACATTTATACAACCTACTTTAAGAACCGTCATACTGTCCAAGAAGTAAAGAAAGGTAAAAAGGAGTGTCACTTACCCTCCTGCAGCTGTTTGTGGTCGAGTGATTCTCCCACCCAGTCTGTTTTGTTGGGTTCCTCTGGGAGCCCCCTTAATAGCCATCTGTTGGCCGTTACACTGTCAGATCCAATGTCATACGGGTAGCTCCGCTTAATATCCAGAAAAAAAAATTGAAAAAAAAAGAAAAGATCTGTCAATCCTTAACGAAACTAGTAGACAATCAACACTACTAAGCAACAAGAGAACAAAAATACTACGTAAATACAAAATTACAGAAAAAGGTATACCTGAAGTACAGGAACAGATAAAGCAAGATATCCTCGCCAAAGCTCAAAGAATCCTCCAGTATGAGAAACGCCAACGTTTCTTTGAACAAAACAAGCAGTTCAACCCCAAGCCCAAAAGATTCTACTAAGAACTTAGCAAAAATAAAATAAACATAAATGCAGCAACAACAGCAGAAGAAGTGGAAGAATTTTGGTAAGAAATATGGTCGGTAAAGAACAACCTCAAAAATGGTCTTTCAAAACAACGAACAAAGCACCTAAACAACTCTGGACCCCTATAACAACTGAAGAGGTCACCCAGGCACTGCAAAGACTAAGCAACTGGAAGGTATCCAGGCACGATAAGTTTCCTAACTCCTGGTTAAAATATCTGACAGGAACACATAAAAAGCTGACTGAGAAATTTAATGACATATTAGCAGAGCCAGACACAATGCCTGAATAGCTCACGGGAGGGAAAACTATCCTAATTCCCAAATCCATTGAAACAGCAAACCCACGAAATTACAGACCAATAACTTATCTCCCTACCCTACAATTTACAAAGCCTTTACTGCAATAATTTCGCAGAGAATGAGCAAACATCTGGAAGGAAACAACCTGTTTCCAGAAGAGCAGAAGGGATGCTGCAAGGGCTCATACGGGTGGAAAGATCAGCTTCTGATCAATAAAGCCATAACTGAAAACAGCCGCAGAAAGAAGAAGGGTCGAAGTATGGCCTGGATCGATTACCGAAAGGCTTTTGATAGAATTCTCCACACATGCCATGAACAAGGGAACACCAATAATCAGACAGTGCTACAGCTCCAGAAAAAAGAGGGACTCATAAAAACCAAAGCATCCCCATTAGAAGAGGAATATTCCAGAGAGACACGCTCTCTCCACTCCTTTTCTGCTTGGCACTGACACCTTTATCTGACATGCTAAACAGAACTGGATGTGGATACAACTCTTACGGCAAAACAGTCAGCCACTTCTTATATATGGATGATCTAAAATTGTACGTTACAAATGATAAAAAACTGAAAACATTACTACAGAGAGTACATCGATTTACCAAAGAAATAAAGATGAAATATGAATTAGAAAAATGTGCCAAAGCAAGCCTGAAAAGAGGAAAACTAGTTAAGATTAGCAACATCACACTAGATAAAGCAAATGAATTAGACCAAAGCCAGACATACAAATATTTAGGAATCAATGAACTAGATACGATACAACACACACACATGAAAGAGAAAATAAAACAAGAATGCTATAGTTAGATTGATACTGAAAACAGAGCTCAATGCGAGAAACTAGATAACAGATATAAACATTCTAGCCGTCCCAGTTATAAGTTACAGCTACAGTATCCTTAACTGGTCACTAAATGAACTAATCAAAATAGACAGGAAAACAATACAATAATGACAGGAATTAGGATGCACCACTTACACTGCTAGAAAACTATTAAAAAATAACCACCATGGGACTACAAAAAAACCTACTTCAGAAGCAAGGAAAACTAATACAAATAGCCACAAAACACAAACAAAACAAAAAACTGTTTTCAATCTATCAGGAAGTTGGCAAATACAAACAAGAAGTCATACTACCTAACAGCTATGAAGAAAAAGAAGAAACAACAAAAGCTGTAAAACAACTGAAATCCAAACTAAAACTGGAACAGCAACGGATCATGATGAAACGATGGCATGATAAGCCCCATGCATGGCAAATATTGGGTTAAAATAAGCCCAAAAGAAATAGACAAAGCAAAATCCCAATAATGGCTGAGAAGCTCAGGACTCAAAGCAGAGACTGAAGGATTTTTAATTGCAGCACAAAACCAAAGCCTTCCCACCAGAAATTACCAAAAACCATATAATGAAAAGAAACATAACAAGTAACTGCAGAATATGTGGCGATGGACATAACAATAAACCATATTATCTCTGGTTGCCCAGTCCTGGCTAAGAAGGAATATATTCACAGACACGACAGAGTTGGGACCTATATACACTGGAAGCTATGCCAACACTATGGAATAACAAAAGTGTGTGTTGGCATATCCTATACTATGGGATATGCCAACGCACACAGATAGAGAAAATAAGGCCAACAGGCCGAATATAGTTGTCAGAGATCATCAAGAAAAAAAATGCTTTCTAATCGATGTATCAATACCAACAGATGACAACGTTTCTCTAAAAGAAATTAAAAAACTTTAAAAATACAAAGACCTGGAAATAGAGGTAACTTGAATGTGGAGTCTAAAAACAGCAACAATTCATATCATAATAGGTGAATTGGGTATGATAAAAAATATTCAGACAAATACATAACAAAAACACCAGGACAAAACAAATATATATAATATACAGAAAATAGCACTACTAGGCACCGCACACATAATGCATAAAACACTTTCAATACAGTAACAATAAGAACATCACAACATACCACAGCACATATCCAAGGCACACAGAGCTGCGCTCGGTAGTGCAGTCAAAGCACGTGATAAAATATAACTACTGAATGATGACAACAACAACAATAATAATAATAATAATAATAATGATAATAGGATTGAGGTTACTCTTCCAGGAAATATAGAAGCAAAAAAAGAAGAGTGCCATTGTTATCAAGTGAACGATATTTAGGCGCCTCGTGTTTCTTCCACAGATTCAAAAGATAAACTTCAATCTACTTCATTTGGTAATACTTACAGGATATTTCCTGGGGGAATAACCTCAATCCTATAAATATTACCAAAATGAAGTAGGTTGACAAGTTTATTTTTTGAACCTGTGAAAGACACACGATATGTCGAAATATCGTTCACTTAATAACAATGGCACTCTTTTTTTTTTTTTTTTTTGCTTCTATATTTCCTGGAGGTGTAACCTCAATCCTATAAATATTACCAAAATGAAATAGATTGACAAGTTTATTTTTTGAACCTGTGGAAGACACGTGTGATGTCGAAATACCGTTCACTTAATAACAATGGCACTCTTATTATTTTGCTTTAATAATAATAATAATAATAATAATAATAATAATAATAATAATAATAATAATAATGAAAGAAATAGACAGAGAAAAATCCCAGCAATGGCTGAGAAGCTCAGGACTCAAAGCAGAGACTGAAGGATTTTTAATTGCTGCACAAGACCAAAGCCTCCCCACCAGAAATTACCAAAAACACATAATGAAAAGAAATATAACAAGTAACTGTAGAATATGTGGAGATCGACAAGAAACAATAAATCATATTATCTCTGGCTGCCCAGTCCTGGCTAAGAAGGAATATATTCACAGACACGACAGAGCTGGGACCTATATACACTGGAAGCTATGCCAACATCATGGAATAGCAACAGAAAAAAGATGGTATAAACACACGCCAGAAAAGGTCACAGAAAACGAGAAAGCAACCATACTCTGGGATATGCCAATACACACAGATAGAGAAATTAAGGCAAATAGACCAGATATAGTTGTCAAAGATCATGAAGGAAAAAAATGCCTTCTAATTGATGTTTCAATACCAGCAGATGACAACGTTTCTCTAAAAGAAATGGAAAAACTTTCAAAATACAAAGACCTGGAAATAGAGATAACTCGAATGTGGAATCTAAAAACAGAAACAATTCCTATCATAGTAGGTGCCTTAGGTATAATAAAAAAATATTCAGACAAATACATAACAAAAACACCAGGACTTACAAATATATATAACATACAGAAAATTGCACTACTGGGTACTGCACACATTCTACGCAAAACACTTTCAATACAGTAAACATAAGAGCACCACAGCAAACCACAGCACATACCCAAGGCGCACAGAGCTGCGCTCGGTAGTGAAGTGAAAGCACGTTATAAAAATAAAACTACTGAATAATAATAATAATAATAATAATAATAATAATAATAATAATAATAATAATAATAATAATAATAATAATAATAGTAGTAGTGGTGGTGGTGGTGGTGGTGGTGGTGGTGGTGGTAGTAGTAGTAGTAGTAGTAGTAGTAGTAGTAGTAGTAGTAGTAGTAGTAATAATAACGACATGAGTAGTTCTTGCGATCACAATGTTTATCTCTATTTTCTTGCCATCGTTTTATCATGGTCCGCTGCTGTTCTAGTTTTAGTTTGGATTTCATTTGTTTCATCGCTCTTCTTCTTCTTCTTCTTCTTCTTCTTCTTCTTCTTCTTCTTCTTCTTCTTCTTCTTCTTCTTCTTCTTCTTCTTCTTCTTCTTCTTCTTCTTCTTCTTCTTCTTCTTCTTCTTCTTCTTCTTCTTCTTCGTATTTATTAGGTAGTATGATTTCTTGTTTGTATTTGTCAGCTTCCTTAAATACTGAAAACAGTTTTTTTGTTTTGCTCGTGTTTTGTGGCTATTTGTATTAGTTTTCCTTGCTTCTGAAGTAGGTATTTTTGCAGTCCTATGGTGGTTATTTTATAATAGTTTTCCAGCTGTATAAGACCCCTACCACCTTCTGTACGTTGTATATATAGCCTTTCTATGTCAGATTTTGGGTGGTGCATCCTAGATCCTGTCATTATTTTTCTTGTTTTCCTGTCTATTTATTATTATTATTATTATTGTTGTTGTTGTTGTTGTTGTTTTCTTTTCTTCTTTCTTCAAATTTTCTCCATTTCTCGCCGAGTTTTTTCCGTACACCTAGGGCAGAGAAGTTCATTGTATGCATTTCCAGTTTACACACGCAAATTCACAGGTAAAATATGTATTTAAGAAAATTAATGATTAAATAAATTCATGAATGGATGCTACTTTCACAGCGATAATGCTCTTCTCAGTACATGAGTCGTTCCAGTTAACACGATTTTTTGCACTTCCTGTACGGATGGTAAGCCTGGTATTATTTTCAAATAGGTTTCAGTACCTTTCTTTATCATTCCTAGAGATCCTACAATCACTGGTACGGTAGTCGCCTTGAGATGCCACATTTTTTCAGTTTCTATTAGCAAGTCTTTATATTTACTGATCTTGTCAAATTCTTTTACAGCTATAAAACAAATGAAATCCAAACTAAAACTAGAACAGCAACGGACCATGATAAAACGATGGCAAGAGAAGCCCCTACATGGTAAATACTGGGCTAAACTAAATGCGAAAGAAATAGACAGAGAAAAATCCCAGCAATGGTTGAGAAGCTCAGGACTCAAAGCAGAGACTGAAGGATTTTTAATTGCTGCACAAGACCAAAGCCTCCCACCAGAAATTACCAAAAACATATAATGAAAAGAAACATAACAAGTAACTGCAAAATATGTGGCGATGGACAAGAAACAATAAATCATATTATCACTGACACGACAGAGCTGGGATCTATATACACTGGAAGCTATGCCAACACTATGGAATAACAACAGAAAAAAGATGGTATAAACACACGCCAGAAAAGGTCACAGAAAACGAGAAAGCAACCATATTCTGGGATATGCCAATACACACAGACAGAGAAATTAAGGCCAATAGACCAGATATAATTGTCAAAGATCACGAAGGAAAAAAAATGCTTTCTAATTGACGTATCAATACCAGCAGATAACAACATTTCCCCAAAAGAAATGGAGAAACTTTCAAAATACAAAGACCTGGAAATAGAGGTAACTCGAATGTGGAATCAAAAAACAGAAACAATTCCTATCGTAGTAGGTGCCTTAGGTATAATAAAAAAATATTCAGAAAAAATACATAACAAAAACACCAAGACTTACAAATATATATAACATACAGAAAATTGCACTACTGGGTACTGCACACATCCTAGGCAAAGCACTTTCAATGCAGTAACCATAAGAGCATCACAGCAAACCACAGCACATACCCAAGGCACACACAGCTGCGCTCGGTAGTGAAGTGAAAGCACGTTATAAAAATAAAACTACTGAAGAAGAAGAAGAAGAAGAAGAAGAAGAAGAAGAAGAAGAAGAAGAAGAAGAAGAAGAAGAAGAAGAAGAAGAAGAAGAAGAAGAAGAAGAAGAAGAAGAAGAAGAAGAAGAAGAAGAAGAAGAAGAAGAAGAAGAAGAAGAAGAAGAATTAACTGATTGGAAGTGTTATTATGTACATTGTTTTGTTTTGGTATAAAAGATGGGCTACAGCAAATATTCTGGTCAATACCGCAGACTTGCTTGTCAGTTGTTTAACCATAACCAGTTGAGCAGACGATATGTGCATCTCTGATCACAAGCAGAAATAGTGGGGGAGCATCATAGCCATATGTTGAGAGGAATTCTTTGGGTTTTGGATAATTCACCTTTGGAAACATGGATGTTTCGTTCAACATCCTCAAACAACCCTTATTCAGAGACCTTTTGAGCAGGATGGGCTGCTCAACCTGAAGAAAATTCTAACTAGGACCCACCTACAAGGTCATGCATTGTTTATCTTGATATGAGATCACCATGTCATGCACATATGGTTGTGATGCATGTGCCTGGTGTACTCTTGTCAGATGGGTAGTCATGATGGGTATACTGTGCTTTGTATATTTGTACCGCAGTGTCACTTTGATGGCATGCACTGCTCTCTCACTCAATAATAATAATGATAATAATGATAATAATAATAATAATAATAATAATAATAATAATAATAATAACAAAAACAACAACAACAACAACAACAAAAACAACAACAACAACAACAACAACAACAACAACAACAATAATAATAATAATAATAATAATAATAATAATAATAATAATAATTTTTCGTGCATTTAATTGCGTTGTTACAATAGAAGGTATGTTTACATATTCGGGTAGTCAGAGAGAAAAGAAAGATTAACATTTCACACAAGTTTTAAAATTTTCTAGAGATGTTCGTTTCTATGTCCGATCAGAAAAGACTATTGTGTTTTTGCAATAAAAAGGATGTTTACATTTTTTAATATTCAGGATGAAAGGAAAGGAAAGAAAGGGAGGGTAAAATTTGCACAGAAAATTGTAGATATTAAAGTGTTAATATACACTAAAGATGATATTTTGTATGTATGAACAGAGAAAACTGTAGTGTTCTTAGAATAAAAAGGAAATAAATTAAGGGGGGAAGCACCTGCCAATATATACAAATTGCACAATTTCAAAAACTGTAAACCACAGGAAATCTTATTTAAAAAATGAATTTTAAGAAAAAAATCAGAAATTCAAAAATTCAATGATCTGAACATCAGTATATATATATATATATATATATATATATATATAATTTTGATTATTATTGTTTTCCTCTTTTTACTTGTTTCAGTCATTTGACTGTGGCCATGCTGGAGCACCGCCTTTAGTCGAGCAAAACGACTCCAGGACTTATTCTTTGTAAGCTTAGTACTTATTTAACCTTCAGCTTACTGTCATTTTATATTTACAGTGGTGAAGTTGATGGAATTTGTAGGATGTTTATTCTTGTTGCTCCATTGAATGTTTTTGCTGTGGTTGTTATTATAATGTTGTTATGGTTTGTGGTGGCACTGTGATTGCAGCTTTAGCTGTTATTGCTTTGGTTTGGAGTTTTAGATTTTGTAGTTTCTGATTTTCTTGATATTGCTTTGATTGTTTCCCAATTTATGAGACATTTTATACTCTATCCACATTTCTAAGCTTTATGCTTGGTCTATGTTTTATTTTTTTTTTCATTTTCTTTCTTTTTAATCTTCTAATGACCGCTTTCCGTATTTCAATTTTTTCCTCTTCTCACCATTTTCTAACAAATCTGAGGGAGATAACGAAGGCTAATTAATGCATATGTGTGCATTTGTGCCACCTGCATCAATGTCGGTGTGTCGATGTTTGTGTTGTTTTGATGAAGACATTATTCGTGTGAGGTTTTATTTTTCAAGGAGTGTGGTAATATAGGTTTTCGCTTCCTTTCCAATGGTTTAAGTTTCTCTGATAGATCTCTTCTTGTTTCTACTGCTTTTATTGCTGTTGCAAATGGTGGTGTTGTGGTTTTAATATTGGCAGTGAAGAGGCTTTCTGTATCTTTGTTTGAGGATAAAAAACAATAAGCAAAAGTAGCCTACCTCTCTTACCTTCTATCACAACTCATATGAATTCCCTACTCTCCATGTAACTGAAAGCAAGGATAGTTAGGTCAAGTTGAAGTTATATACATAAACCCCATAAACTACGCTCAGAAATCGACCAATGATCACTAGCTCACTGCGAGACATGCTTCTCTAATCAAGAACAGTCTATATAGACTGCTAAAGATGGTAACTAATGTTCCTCCGATCATCATCCCTACTGCATCTCACTCTTCATAAGATTGCTCTCTGAACACATTCACTCAGTCCTCTCCAAATCCAAACAGTTATCTGGAACTTTCCCGTATATCGTTTTATCTACATGTAACAGCCTTCAGAAATTGAACATCAACCAAAGAGATCTCACCCCGGTGTGAATGGAAGCAATTAGCTTCTTCCGACTTCATAAAAAGAAATAAGAATCTGCGCATCTAATCACAACGATTACATTGATTTCAGTACTAATCAGTATCGAAGGCTAACGAAAGATTTGTTAATTATACAACCTCTGCTGCATTATGGAAGTATTCAGAACAGAGAGAAAACCGAATCTAAACTCTTTTTAGAATACATTGGTATTTTTTTTATATCAATGCACGTTGCTCTCTAAAGTCAATTCTACTGATTGCCTTATTCCTTTGTAACAGCTCATTTGAAAAATACTTTTTATTCATTATATTAGGTCGTTGAGAATGAAATGTCCGATTTTCTTATGCACCAAGTTTGACAGTCGTCAACTTTAATGTTTTATCCTGACAATTCTTTGGTTTACAACACTGAAGAGTTACTTCATCACTTTTCGAAATGCAATTCATGATGCTTGATTATATTGTGTGTTTTCTTTGGTAAATCAATTTTTGTGAACCCATGGATAGATAAAAAATTCGTGTTAGTTATAAATACGAGTTCCGTCGTGGAACCAATGCATCCCAGACAACTCGAAACATCAATGAGGTGTTTGGTGAAGATGTGGCGAATGAGCGCACTGTACGTCGATGGTTTGAGAAGATCCAGTCTGGTGACTTTACTCTTGAAAATCACCTCTGTGGTAGACCTGAGGCCAAGGTGGATAATGATGAGCTGGAAACTGTAGTGGAAGTGGATACATCTCAGACTACGCGTGAGTTTACAGCAAGATTTGATGTTTCTATTCCAACTGAATTGGACCATCTGAAACAAATCGGCAAGGTAAAGAAGCTGGACAAATGGGTACCACACAAACTGAACGAGCGTCAAATGACACGTCATCTTGAAACTTGCTGTTCTTTGTTGTCACGGCATAAAAGCGAACCATTTTTGCATCGTATCGTTACGGGCGATGGAAAATGGATTAACAATAGCATCTGCACGGTGGTTGGATAGAGACGAAGTGCTAAAAGAAAAATATTCACCAAAAGAAAAAACTATTTGTGTCTGTTTGGTGGTCCAGCGCTAGTGTCATCCACTACAGCTTCTTGAGACCTGGTAAGTCAATTACAGCAGATGTATATATCAGCTATGATGAAATGATGAGTGAACTTGCAATTAAACAACCGAGATTGACCAATAGAAACAGGCCAATTGTCTTATAAAACAACGCTTGACCACATGTTCCACAAAGAACACTACTCAAGTTACAGGAACTGAACTTAGAAGTATTCTGTCATCCACCATATTCAGCTGACCTTGCACCAACTGACTATCACATCTTTCAGGCATTAGACAACTTTTTGCAAGGGAAAAACTTCAAATCTGAAGATGCATAAACAGCTTTTCGTGATTTCATCACCTCTTGGTCTCCAGAATTCTTCGCTGCCGGCATAAATAAGCTACCGATAAAATGGCAAAATTGTGTTGATAATTTAGGTGAGATAAAGTAAAATAAACTTTCAGTTCAAAATCGGAAATCTCATTCTTAATGACCTGATAGAATAGTGAGCTGAACCAGCAACATAATGTCTATTTAAAGTAAATCAGCAGAGGCAATGAGATTTTTGGCTTGGTAACTTTTAAACAGCACCCTATTCGCTCCACCAAATGTGAATCTCTGATGCACCATAATTATGCATAAAGGTTTCTTCTCTAATTAAGATCTCTTGGGAGTTGAGTAACCTAAAGCAACAAACACTAACAACAAAACAACAACAAAAAGTTAAATGAAAAGAAATTTGGCTGAAGAATGAAATGATTTATTTTGAATTGTTTAATTGTTCCGATGTCCGCCAACTGGAACCGCAACCAAACTACATAAGTAGCACATTTGGCAGTCTGACAAATTAATTTTATACTTTAAAATTTCTAATCTTCACCTTGTTGTTTATTTCATGTTAACGCAACGACTGTCATTGTTGGTAGAGCTGCTGCTGCTTGCGACTTGTTTGATATCTTTTGTTGAGGCTCAGGTAATCATTTCTTATAAAGACACGTGGCACAATTCAGGTATATGTGTGTTGTGTGTGAGAGTGTGAGCATATGTATGCGTAGCCATGCATGTATGCACGCATGTAAGTATACATACATATATATATATATATGCATATACGCGTGTGTGTGTGTGTGTATAGTATAAACAATAAAAAATTAGAGAAATCAGGTATGGTATTCAATGCTCTATGTATTTTTTATGTATATATGTGTGAGGGTGGACGACCTAGTGGTTACGATGTTGCTTTCACTATCGCAAGGTCGTGGTTACAATTATTGGACCGGGTAGTGAGCTGTGTCCTTGAGCAAACCATTTCATCTCATGTTATTCTGCGAATACTTCGACATCTGAGGTGTGATACACAGTACACTTGTTCAGGCAACGTCAATTAGTTGGAAGGAGTGAGCTAATGTACAACACGTACATTTGATCACTATATAAATATATCATTTGTGCAGGTTGATCAGCAAGAAATTGTAGAACCGTCTTTCTCAGACTACGAGAGAGTATATGTGAATACAATAGTCATGGCAGGCATGAAGATGTTACATATAATTGTCAAGTAAAGTGTAAGTGGCGGGTAGGAGGAAGGTGTGTCAGCGATTGTATGTAGGAGTGTGTGTGTAGTTATACCTTATGGTACAATCGTGTGCTTATATGTGCATTTGTAAAAAGAATGGATGTGTAAGTTGTTATCTGTGTGAGGTAGCTAGGGTGTAACTAGAGTGTGTGTGTGTATGTGTGTAAGAGAGAGAGAGAGAGAGAGAGAGAGAGAGAGAGAGAGAGTTGTGTATGTGTGTGGTGTGGCAGGGATTGTGTACGTGTTTGTGTGGAAACGGTACAAAAATATTGAAAGATAAGACGTTGCGTTATTGTGGCTATAAGCTGTTTTGACACTTATTTCTAGCAATACTGGTCCTGAATAGCGCCCTCAGTCGCTTTAGTGACGTATATATCGTTGCCTTTCGTTTGAAAAATTGCGAACAAACCACCCTTATTATTTATAATTTACACCTTTTATTAAATCAGCATATGATGTCTACGGTGGTCTGATAAGCTGGCAAGGGTAGTTGGGTTTAACCCAAGGCACCGGTGAGGGCCACTGACGAGCGTTAATGTAAAGGCGAAATCACTGGTGATCTGGTTATTCCTGGCTCTTAAGGAGCTCGCTTCCCTTGTCAGTAAATAAGACGGTGCGTTATTGTCATTATGAGTTGTTTTGGCTCTTATTTCTAGCAATACTGGTGCTGAGAAAGCGCCCTCAATCGCTTTAGTGGCGTATATATTTTTGCCTTTCAATTGAAAAGTTACTAACAGGCCACCCTTATATATAGGCAGATGCTGAATTTCTCTATGTAAAATGCCATGGCTGGTTCCTTCAGCCAATGCTGAGTTGTGAAAAACAGCTCATCGATGAACGTCATGGTTTACTACTACTGTTACCAAGCTTAATTCAAACTAATAACGGAAGGAAATTCCTCTTCGAACAATGTCATATTTATGCACCCTGAAGAGGTAGTACTAATAATGCATAAGTCGCTGCATATAAATATGCAACAACATGCAATTAAGGCGATCAAAACACGTGTCGGACAATTATTATGAATAAACCAACTGTAAATAAACATTAGGTTTGGATGTTCAAATTCTTCATTCTCCTTATTATCAATATTGTACTATATATATATATATAGGATGGGCATTCTTACCTGAACACGTGCATAAATTAATGTAGGTGTCGATGAAATATAATTAATGCTTATTTCTGTTAATTGATTTACTTTCTATACTGATCAGCACAGCGTGTACAAGATGTATCACCGTCACATACATACAAATTTATGAGTGAAAGTGATGAGAAATAAACTGTTCACAAGCATTTTTGTTTTGTTTTGTTTTGCTTTTTACTGAGGTGGGGTTTTTTTTCCTGTCAAATACATAAAGAACTTTTAAGATGTGAATTGTCTGTACACGAGAAATGAACCTGGATCGTGGCGTAGTGGTACATAATTCTATATGTTTGCATACCATCTTAAATACAATAATATGAGTAATAAACCAAACAAACTTCAATTACTTATTTTTGTCTTGTTCTTTTTATCTATTTTTATTTTCCTCTCTTCTTTTCACATCATTCTATTTTCTTTTTTTTTTTTTTTATCTGCTTGATGTTTTTCTTCAAACGATACCATTTTCATTCCATAAACATAATCGAAAGTCCTGCAATTATCCGGAAGATATATAGAACCATATTTATGTATGTTTATGAACAAATTGCTATTCTGTCTATTCGATTTCTGCTTGAGGGCTGTTGATTCTTTATGGAAGAAACCATTGTACAGTCACCAAATCATTCAATCCCATCAGTTTTTTGGTTGTTTTTTAGGGGTTTTTTTAATGATTATCTGGCCAGTCTCAGTTCAGTTTCTTGAAATTCTTAGCCTCCAAGCCATCAAATAAACATTCCTATGTTTGTGACCCGTGCAAATGATCAAAGTATACAAAGAAGAGTTCAGGAAACACACATAGACATACACTAAATAAACACATTTGTATACGGGTGTATAGATAGATACATACATTTGTGTATGTGTGTATGTGTGTAAAACAACTGAAATAAGAATTACATATCTACACAGTTTTTATTATTACAATCTTTTATTATTACAATCAGTTTTTATTATTACAGTTTTTATTATTACAATATACAGTATGTATTTAATTTAAACAGCCGTCCAACATGTTTTTGCTGCTTAGATATCTTGCTATGTAGTTTTTATTTGCTCCTTGTTTGTTCATCTTCATCTAGATTTTATCCTGGTTAAGAACGTGTCAGTGCAGCTTTATTCCAGGTGTTGCCACTATTAAAGTTTGATGTGAACTCTGCCTTTTAAACTTTGATAGTGGTAGCAACTTGAATAGTTATATTTTTAAAACACACGATCTACTGTCACTATATATATATATATATATATATATATATATATATATATATATATATATATATATATATATATAAAGTAGTTATATGCTGTCAACTTAATGTGATAGTCCCTTGAAGGGAATAATACTACTGCTATTTAGCCCTAGGAAGCTGCACAGTTTCCTGTCGGCCTTGACACATTTCTTGTGTCTTTATGTTTACAAGGGGGAGATAAGCACCTCCACCCAGCTAAGCCAGCATCCAGAGACTAGTTTCTGAGTCATTGCTCGTCTTCAGTCTGCAGTAGCATGGCTTGCTAGTTTTATTTTTACTATGAGCATATAGCTCTTACAAAGAAAAGACAACACAATATAGTGGGGTACATAAAACAAATCGAATGAATATAAATATAGTGATATAATGAAATATGAAATGTCTTACTTGCGCCCCACACGCAAGCAGTTTCATTTAATTGTTTATGCCATACATGTTCGTGAGCAGTTTATGGTTCTTTCTTTTAAAACCCATTTTAATTTGCAAATTTTAATTACATTTTATTCAATCGACAAGGTATTACACATTGTCTTCGAATAGCACTACTGGTGGACGTTTGTCACATCGAAACCACAGCTCCGATAATTCAATCCGTTCACCGAACGATTCTTTCAATTTATCCGCTCTCTCTCTCTCTCTCTCTCTCTCTCTCTCTCTCTCTCTCTCTTTCTCTCTCTCTCTCTCTCTCTCTCTCTCTCTCTTTCCAGCAAAACCGCCCTGTCGTCCTCTGTATATTCACTTCCCGTTATCTTAACTCTTATGACATTTTTTATCGTTGTAATCCTCTTCTCTATCTCTATACTCTTCTTGTATTCTACCATCCTCCTCACATCTCTTCTTTTCGCCACCTCTTCCCCCCTCCACTCTCTCTCGATGTTCCTGGTACTTGTGTGTCCATCTTACTGCTACTCCTCGTTGTTGCTTCCTTTCCTTTCTGCATGCTTTCTTTTTCATTTGTTCTCTCTTCTGCAAATTTCTCTTTTGCTCCTTCTGCACCTTCTATCTGTATCTCCTCCAAATTGCCTTTTCCCTTTTCTTTGTAGGCTTTTTGGACGCGAGAATGCATTTTCCTCCATTTTTTCTTTCTCTTTCCGACTGGGTATTTCCCTTCTGCTGCTTCCATTATTTCCTTTGCCTGGACTTGCACCAACACACCTTGCTCAACATCCTCCTCTTCCTACTCCTGTTCTACTTCTTGTTTCTGGGGAAACCTCGCTTGCATGTGACCCCGTACTCCACAGTGGTAGCAGATGGGAAGTCTTCCCCCCACTATCACTTGTAGTTTGATGTCCTCCGGTAACACAATCTCATCCACAATTTTATGCAGGTCCGGGACGCTGATTTGGACCGTCACCTCAAGGCCGTATCCAAACCAGTTCACCTCCGTTGTCCTCGTGACCCTCAGGACATTGGTTTCCTCCTCCGCGCTGAAGAGGTTGGCCGCCACCAGCCACATTTCATCTATTTCTGGGGGTACTCTGCCTGTCCTAATTCTGGCCGCACATTTGTCACGATAGGTTGGCAGCAGTGACCAATCATCCGACCATAATGGGACAGTGGAGCACTCTATGCGTCTTCTTCGGTCGCAAACCGTACCTCCACTGTGCCGTACTTCTTGCTTCTGCAGTAGTACGTCGTAAGCTGCTTCACCTCCTTGAGGCACTCCTCCATTTCTTCAATGCTTGCTAATTCAGTCTTTTTGCTGCTGTACTATATACAACGGTTTTTTTTTTTCGTTGTTTCCTCCAATATTTCTTTTAGGGGGTTCAGTCTCAGGCTGTTTCCTTCTTTAGCGATTAGCTCGTTAGCTTTTTTTTAGTCTCCTTTCGTCAAACTTGACTTCCTTGACTTTACAGCGTCGCTATTTGCATACCTTCCTGCCGCTGTAGCATAGCTAACGGCTGGGTGAGTGTCCATGTTGGTTAACATAAGGATTTTCAGAAATTATCTTCACAAGTTCACAGTTCAATAAATAATTTGCAGAAAGTTTCTACCCCGTAGGGTAAAAATTACCGTTTTCCACAGGACAACAGTTCAAATCCCAATAAGATCTTCAATACATTATAATAAAATTCACAACCACAGTACAGGAAACGAACTTACATACCGCAGGTAATAACTGAAAACAACTCCGTGTCGCAGACGAAAAAGGCGTTTTTTCTTTAATATAAGCATATAGCTCTTAGAAAGAAAGGACGAACAAAGACAGACAACACAATACAGTGGGGTACATAAAACGAAAATTGAATAAATATGAATACAGTGATATGAGAAAAATGAAATGTCTTATTCGCGCCCGATACGCAAACAGTGTCATTTAACTGTTTATGCAGTTCATATTCGTGTACAGTTCCTGGTACTTTAAAAAAAAAAAGATTTCGATTTTACAAACTTACTTACTACCGCACCTCCAAGGCGGCAGAAGTTTAACATCGATCCAAAATGCCTCTGAATGTTGCATCACATCCCTTCGGCAACATCTTTTAACCTTCAAGCGTCAAATTGCATCCCTTGACCAAGTCTGCATACATGAAGCTGATAACATCATAAGATTTGGAAGGCAGCTCCTTCGTCTGATAACCTAGAATATATACCCAAAGAAATCGCACGACTCTACCACAACATAACTTCAGATGAAAGGATGAGCCTGTATGAGCAGAAGACTATGCATGGATATGTTAATAGAAAGCTCTGTGATGATAGTAACGTCGATCATCAAAGCAGTTTATCATGGACCAATAACCGGAGTACTACCTCTCACGTTGAAGGCTGTGCGTTTTCAATCCAGAAACAGGAGATATCAACCAAGTACCTGATGCACAAAAGGGATAGAGATGCAGGAAAAGCCGTAGAATGTGACAACCGATGCAGACTTTGTGGAGTTCACACTGAAGTTATCACCCACATCATAAGCAGTTGTCCGAAAATGTCATCACGGCACTATCTACCGATGAGACATGAGGTTGTATCTAGGACGCTCTATAATGAAATCCGTTGGAAGAATAATCCCAAAGACAAAGAAATACAAACCCACAATATGGTAGAAGCCATAGCCACTCATAAAAAAGGGAACACTGGTGGAATGTACCAGTGAAGACCTCAATAAAATGTAAGCACAACAGACCTGATATAATGATTCAGGATAGAGAAGAGAAACTGCAATTAGCTGCCCAGTGGATGTTAACATAAAGCTGAAGATAAGTGAAAACGAGAACACCTATGCTGAACTATTGAGAAATCTGCAGTTACTCTATCCAGATTACAAGTTCAGGATTTACCTGTAATTACTGGGGGCCTGGGATATGTTATACACTGCCTAAATACCTATCTTGAGAAATTAGGCTTCTCAAAACCAGAAAGGAGAAAGCTAATTCGAAGACTACAGATCCAATCCATCACTGGAACTGTAAGAATCTGTAAAACTTTCCAGAAGTTTATCATTTAAATATATATGAGCATGTCTAGATATGTAACTATATGCATGAGAATACATACATAAAACATACAAATTTGCACACACATATACACAAAATACCCTGTTGTTGATGTTGAAATTCCAATGAAGGAACCTTGGATTTAGGTTAGAAACCAGTTTTTTCTCTATTGGCAAGAAATCTTGAAATAAACTAAATACATACATACATACATACATACATACATACATGATGCATTTGGATTGACGGAATAGATCGAGCAGTTAGCGCGTCAGGAAAATGATCATCATGGGTATATAATGTGAAAAACAGACCAAAGCGTCATGATAGACAAATAGATCAAGGAGAATGGAGAGAGTGTAAGTGAGTGAAGAGAAGTGAAAAAGAAAGAGAGAATTGTAGAAATGAAGATAAAAATAAAAATGTATGGAGGGTAAAGAGGATAAGTAATGGAAATAAAAAGAATGAGAGCGAAAGTAAAATAAAGATAACGATAAAAGGTAAAAGGCTGGTATTATTCTTCGTCAGGGTAGGTTTGGGTGAGAGGTCAGAGATTAAGGTTTTGATAAAGTGGAGGAGGAAGGCAGACAGCATTTATGGCCATTAAAGGGTAATTAAATAGATAGATGAATTCGTGGTTCAGCGTGGTCAGAAAGAATATTTTACTTTAGTTCAGTAGTCAGTAAAGAGAGCTAAAATGCTAGAAATAGATGCCTAACTTTAGTGCAGCCAGTGTATTTTGAGGTAAAAGGTATTAATAGATGAAGGGAATACGTACGTATATTGTTACGACTGTGAATGTAGAGAAGCAGGTGACCAGTCTTGATTTTGCTTGCATTTGGACCTGTGGAAGAACCTAAAGGTACGGTAGAGTCTATGTTAGCAGGAAGAGAATGTTTCATGATGTCTATTAAGTAATTGTGATAAATCATGAATTAATATTTGGTGGGCTTCCTTAAGGCAGAGTCAAATGTAGAGTGCTGGCCTCGGTATGGGACACCATAATCTATTATGGCCCAGGTTATCCTATATGGTATTTTCTTATTTATCAGGAGTTGTATATGGTTGGCTAGGGAAATAGATTTGCAATGCTCCTCATATATAAATGAATTCAGATGTGCGGAATATTTCTACTTAAATTTAATTGTAGATCTCATGTAATGGCTAGCAGAATTGTGTGTTGTGGACAGTACACTTATACACAACGTTAAATGTTCTACAATGGTTTGCAGTGGGCATTCAGTCCCAGATCGGCAGTTGCAGCTGGATCTATCTGTCCTACGTGGGTTAGATGTGGATAGGAATGATGCCGTACTTTTTATGGGCAAGTTGAAGTCTAGGTAGTATTTGGGGGTTGGTTCATATTAGTATCTTTGTTATGTATATCTGTCGTGTCTGAAGGGTGGTGGCTAGGGGTGGATGTTCTAGGTTCTATTGAGAATCGAGAGACAATGGCACTTGAGAGACTAGTTTCAGGAGCTTCTCTATTGCGGATCATTTTCTTTCGCGTTAACGAGTCGAACTATTCTTTCCATCTGAAGGCATCATTCGAAATACTGCCTTGATTTACCTGGTTAAATTACATACTGTTTATTTGTGGATGACTAAAAACTTTATGCAAGAATATGCATGAGATGAAAAAGAGCCTCGACCTAGTTACAACATTCTCAAGGGTGTAGGGTTGGAGCTTGGTCAGGGTAAGCGTTATTATAATAATAATAATGATGATAATAATAATAATAATAATAATAATAATAATAATAATAATAATAATAATAATAATAACAACAATAATAATAATGATAATACATTATTTACATTATTTACATTTGACGGATATTTGTCCTCTTCTTCTTTGTTGTTAACACAGCGTTTCGGCTGATATACCCTCCAGCCTTCATCAGGTGCCTTGGGGAAATTTCGAACTTGGGTTCTCTTTCCTTGGGTATTTTTCGATGTTGTTATTATTATTATTATTATTATTATTATCATTATTATTATTATTATTAT
This sequence comes from Octopus bimaculoides, assembly GCF_046866305.1. Classification (NCBI taxonomy): domain Eukaryota; kingdom Metazoa; phylum Mollusca; class Cephalopoda; order Octopoda; family Octopodidae; genus Octopus; species Octopus bimaculoides. Next base: position 36,009,834 of record NC_142939.1, read on the forward strand.
TATTATTATTATTATCATTATTATTATTATTGAGTGAGAGAGCAGTACATGCCATCAAAGTGACACTGGGGTAAAATATACGAAGCCCATTATACCCATCATGACTACCCGTCTGATAAGGGTACACCAGGCACATGCATCACAACCATATGTGCGTGACATGGTGATCTCATATCACGATAAACAGCGCATGACCTCGGAGGTGGGGGCCCAGTTAGAATTTTCTTCAGGTCGAATAGCCCATCCCGCTCAAAAGGTCTCTGAATAAGGTTTGTTTAAGGATGTTGCGCAAAACACCCATGTTTCCAAAGGTGAATTATTCAAACCCAAAAGAATTCCTCTTGACACATGACTATGATGCTCCCCCAACTACTTCTGCTCATGATCAGAGATGCACATATCGTCAGCCACCAAGGGACATGTTCAACTGGTTAAGGTCAAACAACTAACAAGTAAATCTGTGGTATTAAGCAGAATATTTGCTGTAGCCCATCTTTTTATACCAAGACAAAACAATGTACATGATAACACTTCCAATCAATTAAGATCAGAAGCCATGAGAAACACTGCCTGGTACTGCATCTGGGCATTTATTATTATTATTATTATTATTATCATTATTATTATTATTATTATTATTATTATACAAATATCCGTCAAATGTAAATAATGTAAATAATGAACATAATTCCTCATCTCATAAATATGCAACAACAACAACAATAATAATAATAATAATAATAATAATTGTTTCAAATTTTGCCACAAGGGCAGCTATTTTGGGGGGAGTGGATGAGTCGATTACATCGACCCCAGTGGTTCACTAGTACTTAATTTGTCGCCCCCGAGAGGCAAATTCGACCTCGGCGGAATTTGAACTTAGAACGTAGTGACGGCCGGAATATCGCTAAGCATTTCATCCAGTGTGCTAACGAATCTGCCAGCTCGACGCCTTAATAATAATAATAATAATAATAATAATAATAATAATAATAATAATAATAATGATAACAACAACAACAACAACAACAACAGCAACAACAATTGTTCTTTCTACTGGAAGCACAAGACCTCAAATTTGGGAGAAGGGATTAAGTCGATTAAATAACTAGTCCTTATTTAATCGACCCCGAAAGGATGAAAGACAAAGTTGACCTCGGCGGAATTTGAACTCAGAATGTAGCGGCAGACGAAATACCGCTAAGCATTTTCGCCCGGCGTGCTAACGATTCTGCCAAAATAATAATAATAATAATAATAATAATAATAACAATAACAACAACAACAACAACAACAACAATAATAATAATAATAATAATAATAATAATAATAATAATAATAATAATAACGTACTCTTTGTTCTGCCATTGATTCTTTCCTTCTTTTTTGTATTTTATTATACGTTTTTTAGGTTCGATGAAAAAATTATTTTATGAAATGAAATTGCTTCAATCGCAGGTATAAATTTGACTGTCGTCTTGGCAAAGTGACAATTTCACTTTGTTTCATGACTAACTACCCGAAGATTGACTAGAGTAGGGCTGTGATTTACATTGTATCTTCTCTCATTACTTTGAAGAAGCAAAAGAAATATTTGATTCAATTCCGACCGATAGAATTGTCAGCGGAGGAATGTATTTTGTATGAATTTTAGCAAAATTCAAAATAATTTGTTTTGTGATGTGTTGAAAGATATTTCTATTGCGCTTCGCCTTTTGTTAAACTGATTTCAATTTTCGTATAAACAGTTGTCCACTCGACAGACAACGTTGAACAGAACTGGGTTACCTTAAATTCCGAATTAACATTTTTTAATTCAAAACTATTTTTCCCACCTTCTCACATATTCAATCAATGTATTAAAAAAGTGAAATGTTTCAACATTTATCCGCTTGGTTGATTTTTAAATCGGTGTCTTAGTAACTACTGAAGCTAAAAGTTCAAATCGTGCTTCAATAATTACAAATCAAAATAAAAGCAACTGATTTGTGTCGTGCGAAAATTTGTTCGTTTATCGTTTCATGTGGCTTATGACTTTGCTGCCCATATCGCATACGAATAACAAAAGCAAGTACAAATAGTTTCCATAGCAATACATACTGGTTATTGTAAAAGTAACAGGTATAGCATACCAAAATTTAGATATATGGGACAAGTAGAAAACTGATTACATTTTAAAATTTTGACATTTGATGAAAATATGTATGTTAAATAGAGGAAAGGGAGTTCTGAAGTAACTCCCTAAGTTACTGTAACTTAAAGTTTTGGGGGGTTTTTTTTTTTTCAATATTAAGCAAAACTGATATGAAATACAAATTAGCAAATAATTTTGTACATGTATGTGTGTGTGTGTGTGTGTGTGTGTGTGTGTGTGTGTGTGTGAGTGTGTGTGTGTGTGTGTGTGTGTGTGTGTGTGTGTGTGTGTGAGTGTGTGTGTGTGTTATATTAAACACATTAAGTTTAAAATCTTGCTTTAAAAATTAATTAGAGAACATCGTTTTCACTGGTTTATAAATAAATCAAATATGGAATTATGTATGTATGCCAAAGACTCTTGAAAATACAGTTTTCGAGAAATATTATATCTGCAAATGTTCTAATAGTCAAGAAATTATTGATGCAACCAATTAATATGTAAATAATATCTCTTATGTTCCATAAGTAGCACGCTGATCCAGTTTGATATCTTGATTACTTGTGTTAAGCTAATTTAGAACAGCGACAATTTCGCTTATTATATATGCAAATTAATTGCATATTTAAATCTCAAATGTGCAAATTAAGTAAAGTTCTTTTTATATTTGCATTCATCCTTTAAATGCATGTTATATACTGTTTCAGATTTTACTATGTTTGAATTGGGTTAGGTTGTATTTTTAATAGTCCAGGACGAGCTTATGCTTCAAGTTTACATACAATATATATATATTAGGTGCCTCATATAGATAACGATTCCAATTCAGAGCTGCTTCTGTTGTATAAACTGAAATTCAGTCAAGCAGCTTTTCTGTAATACCAGTAAATTATTTATTCATCGTATGAATATATTTCAGACTGGCAGGGACGTTTTCGTGTCGGATGTTACGCGTGGTCGCTTCTGGAGCGACTTCGTTTCGTTTAGCACTGAAGTATATTGGGTTTTTAATACAATACGTCTATGTCAGGATCTTTTTTCGGATGAACACGGCAAGTTTTGGCTTTTCTGCCGTATACATACATTAAGCATGTTATATAGCTTAAAATTTATATCTAAAATTTAAGATTTCGGCTACTGGCAGTTTCGAAAATTCTGTGTATTTTTTACAACACTAAATAGAAAAGTTTACTTACACATAACTGCCGTAAATAGGCGCACCACCGAATTATATTCCACATCTCCGAAATCAGCTGCTATGAAAATTAAGCAATAGTATATCACCATGAATTCACCACATCTGATAATTGAACAGGATGACCGTTATTCGAAACAGAAAAACCATTCGAATGAGCCTATGGAATTCCTAGCAAATGTCCATAAGACAAATGGTGACTCAGGTAAGCATAATTTATGAGTGCAACTATTTCCTTATGCGGTAAACCTTTCATTATTTAAGAACCACAGCCTCTTTTAAATACAAAATATATAACCATATTCAATCAGTTAAGAACCTGCATTAACATAATACTACCTCGTTGGTGAAATTGATTTGATATGGGATTTAGAAAAGAAAAACATTATCTCCAAAATAACTTGGTCAGAGATTAAAGCGGATTTTCGGTGCAAGAGTGGGGGAATTGAGTGCAACTGATATGTATTATTAATTCACTTTAATATAATAGACCTTTCAATGAAGTTCCAATAATGTAGCAAGAATTTAGTTTCTTTTCTTTTGATGAGGGATTTATATTAATTTTCTGTCTTTGCGTATTCACCCTTATTTCGTCTGCCTTCCCCTAACCTACGTTAGGATCTCACCACATATTCTGTGTAATTGTTATTGGAAATCTATTGATATAAATTTCTAGCTTCAGTACTTTATTTAGTAGTCGTGGCTATATGGTGAGAAGCTTGCTTCTCAACCACATGGTGCCAGGTTCAGTTCCCCTGTGTGACACCTCCGGCAAGTGTCTTGTGCTATAGCCTCGGGAAGACCAAAGCTTTGAAGGACATTGGTAGACGGAAACTGAAAGAAGCTCGTCGTATGTGTGTGTTTGTCGTTGTGTCTGTGTTTGTCCCCCACCATCGTTTTAATTACTATAGTTATTTCATTACTTGTATTTCCTGATTTAATAATTGCATTATTTTCACAACTTTCATGTAACCAGAGCTTTATGTTTGCACAATCATGATGACTTTATTTTCAATATCAAAACAAATTATTAAGTTTCAATTTAAAATTTGTTAATACGTAAAGTCTAATTTTTCAAATTTTTCAATCTTATAACTTTTAATTGTTTAAGTTTTATCTGTAACCAATTACATTATTTTATTACTTCAATTTCAATCTCTGAAGTTCTAAATCTTTAATTATCTTTTCTTACATAATCTCTCAATTCAAGCTTATTTTTCTAATTCCTGACTTCAAATGTAATAACATATTTTCTTAATAAACTTCGCTTTCAAAGTTTATTCTAGGCATTCACTCAATCTTCCAAATACTAGTCTATTAAGACATTGCTTCATTGCTCTTTCATCACATTTCTTTGTTAATTTGTTCATAAAGAAAAGTTGCAACAGTACTCCACTTGTTTTCTTTTATTTATTATTGGATAACTCCTAAAGGTGGTGAGCTAGCTGAAACGCTAGCACGCCGAGCCAAATGCTCAACGGTATTTCGTCCATCTTTACGTTCCGAGTTCAAATTCTACCGAGATTGTAAGACTAGAAATATAATGTTTATGTACAGCTCATTAAATTTCAGAGACAGTGTCGATAGATTATACCGGAGGTGGGAAGAGGTCTGATGTCAATAGAAGACTGTGCAGATTGAGTGGATGCCTAGAATAAACATGCTATATGTCCCAATGTAGTTCCTTGGCCACACAGTCGTATATGCGTCAATATTCCTTCTGTGCCAAAGGACTACAGGAAATTATTATGAGCAAAATTGATTCCTTTTTCTCATCACATACTCTACACTCTACACTTTCCGCAGATATTTTTTTTTTTTGCCGAAACGACTGGCCTTCAACAGCTACTATCAGTCCTTCCATTTCTTTCTTAATGTCTCCATTCTTCAGCCATAGTCAACAATACAAACCAATACAAGATTTTATGGGATTTTAATGTACAGAGTTTGTCTTTCATCCTTTCAGGAGTGATAAATTAAGTACCAGTGAAACACTGGTGTCGATGTAATCGACTAGTTCCCTCCCTAAAAATTATTATTATTGTTATTATTATTATTATTATCATCATCATCATCATCATCATCATCATCATCATCATTATTATCATTGTTGTTGTTTTCTTTTCTTCTTTCTTCAAATTTTCTCCATTTCTCGCCGAGTGTTTTCCGTACATCTAGTGCAGAGAAGCTCATTGTATGCATTCCCAGTTTACACACGCAAATTTACAGGTAAAAAACGTATTTAAAAAAATTAATAATTAAATAAATTCATGAATGGATGCTATTTTCACAGCGATAATGCTCTTCTCAATACATGAGTCGTTCCAGTTAACACGATTTTTGCACTTCCTGTAGGGATGGTAAGCCTGGTATCATTTTCAAATAGGTTCCAGTACCTTTTTTATCATTCCTAGAGATTCTACAATCACTGGTACGGTAGTCGCCTTGAGATGCCACATTTTTTTCAATTTCTATTAGCAAGTCTTTATAATTACTGCTCTCGTCAAATTCTTTTACAGCTATATTGTGATCGCAAGGAATACTCATGTCAATTAATAAACACACCTTTTTTTTTATCTGATCTTTTATAATAATATCCGATTTATTAGCTTTTATAGCCTTGTCGGTATGTACGGGGAAGTCCCAGAGAATCGATACATTTTCTCCCTCAGTCACAGCTTAAGGATGGTGTTTATACCATTTGTCAGCGGTTCTGATTTTATAATGCTGACATATTGTCCAGAGTAAATACTGGCTGACTCTGTTATGTCTTGCTTTATATTCTACAGGTGTTAAGGCTCTACACCCTGAGATTAGGTGGTCTATAGTTTCAATCTCATCGTTACAGAATCGGCATTGTGGTTCAGCTCCATTTTTTATCACATTGGCTTGGTAGTTCCGGGTTAATAAGCTTTGGTCTTGAGCAGCTACTATGAAACTTTCACTCTCTGCTTTTAGCCCTGAGCATCGTAACCATTGATTCGTGTGTTTCTGGTTGACATCAGCTTGTTTGCTACGGGCCACATACTCGCCATGCAAAGGTTTCTGTTCCCATCTCCTAGCTAATTTTTCATGTGCTTTTATCTTTGCAATTAATTTTATTTTATTTGCAGCAGCAGTTGGCGCATTTCCTTCAACCTGATCAATCTGATAGGTATCTAAGAGATCAGTAGCGAATTTCTTGCTCTCTTTCAGAATAGAGTGAAGTTTTTTCGGTCTTTCATGTTTTTCAACATGTTTTAGCATCCAATTGTTGGTTGTTTCAAGTCATGGTGCAGATCGAATGAACTCTAGGGGTCTGTGCATGCTTCCGTCTTGTCTAAGACGGAAATTCAATCTAAGCATGTTTCAACGGCGGAACTGTTGCAAGACGACCTGGATGCATCCTAGATCTAAGAATTGGCATATCACTAAGACGCGAGACAAAATAACTTTAACATTACACGTTCCTTTCATAACATCTGTTATCTCTCTAACCATTCTCTTCTTCTTCGTGGTGAGACTACGCTCTATCTGAAACACACAATACAAAAATGTCATCAGTGTTTAAGCGCACCAATATTCTGTGTTTGAAATCCGCTGGTTGAGCTCTCTAACAAGCTGGACACTGCACTCAACATTGTTAATATCAGTGATGACATCGAGTCATCTTGGAAGGCTCTGCGTGATGCAACTCTTCATCCTTAAAGGTTTTCAGACCTCTTGTCCGTAAATAACAAGATTAGTTTCATGATAACAGCACAGATGTCCAGCAGTTGATAGATAAAATGTACAGCTCTCATAAAACATGGAACAATCCAGCAAAAAAATGCTTATAAGAAATGATCTAACGTGCTCTTAAACAGATGAAGGAGGTTCGGTGTTCATCCAGCACTACTGAACTCCAATAAACTGAAGACAAAGAATTCTAAAGTTTTCTATAATACCCTCGAGAAAATGTGTGGCCTTTAAAAGCACAGTATTATTTCAACTTTTTCATCCAATGGAGAAGCACTGTTAACTGACAAATCTGACTTCCTGAAATGATGGAAAGGCCACTTCGAAGCCGTGTTGAATTCTACCCCGGTCACTGATGATGACGTTATAGTGTCTGTTTCACAGCACGCTGAAATACTGGAACTGTCTCTGGGCCATCATTCCTGTAAGTGCTAAACTCCGTTAGATAGATCTTTTCGTGTAAAGCGCCTGGCAAGGATGCTGTCCCGTCTGAAATCTACAAGTACGGTAGACAGAAGCTTTTCGAGAAATTGCACGTCTTCTAAATAAATATTCGGAGGATTGGCAGTGTAGCACAGGATTTAAGGATGCATCAGTTCAACACCTTTATAAGAACAAGGGAAACAGAAGTACTTATGATAATCATCGTGGGATATCTCTTGTGTCTATTGCTGGTAAGATTTTTTGCTCGACTAATACTTGATAGGATCATCAAAATGGCATCTATCCAGAATAGCACTATCGACATGATCTTTTCCCTTCGTCAAGGTCACTGAGAAGGTACGTGAGAAACATCAGGAGCTATTCATGGTATTCATTGACCTTCTTAAGGCTTTCGACACTGTTAACCAGCAAGCGCTTTGGTAAGTTCTGAAAAAGCTTCGTATATCTGACAAGACATTGAATGTTATCATCTTTTATGAGGGAACGAAAGCTGCTACTGTGTCCTGCGGGGAATCTTCTACTCTCTACGCTGTTACAAACGGCACAAAGCAAGGTTGCGTCATCGACCTTGTTTTGTTTGTACTCTTCTTTTCGGTGATGCTGAAGTATGCTTTTGGTGACATAGTAAGTGGTGTTAAGTTACAGTTAGAAGCATGTTGTGGACTATTCACTCATCAGCGTTTCAAAGCCAAAACACTGCTATGCACCAGTATCATTCGTGATCTGCTTTGCGCTGTACTAGTAGTGATTCCCCAGAGGAAGCTCAGGAACTCCTTGGTTGGTTTCATCTGTATGTTAAGCCTTCAGCTTGACCATCAGCATAAAGAAGATAGAAGTGAACGTCTAACCTTGCCCTACTCCTGAGCAAATTCAAGGCGTCAAGCAGAGACGACCGGTTCAGAATTTCCATGACACCCCTATACAGATTAACGGGAAAAACCTCAAGTATGTGAAGTCATTTACATATCTTGGTAATAAAGTAAACTCAAGCGCTTCCTTTGCTGATGAAATCGGCAACCGTCTTGCTAAAGCAACCAACACATTTAGCGAACTCCGGCATTGCCTATGGAATGAAAGAAGCATTAAACTTGACATCAATGTACAGATCTATAACTGCCATTCATAATACTCTCTTGTATGGCTCGGAATCGTGGGCACCCTATAGGTGGTACATTAACCAACTAGACGTCTTCCACAAAGGCTGTCTTAGAACATTAAAACATTAAAACATAGAGTGTCTAATGTTGACCTATCTAACAAGTATAAGATTAGCGGAATAAAAAGCTTCCTTATGCAGTCGCAATTACGCTGAGCTGGTCGCGTTGTCAGAATGAGTGACAAAAGAATACCCGAAGTCCTCATGTACACTCAGCTTCATATGGACACAAGAATGTTGGTCGACCATGGCTCAGATATAAGGGTAAGCTAATAAGTAACCTCTATAACTCACATTCTATATATCTCACAACACTTTTGAAGAAATATCCTTAAAGCGATCAGAATGGAGACCGTAGTGTGAAAATAGTGTAAGAGATTTTATTTCGACCAGCATTCACAGCCAAAGGAGAAAAGTGGCTGCGAATACACCGCCTGCACTGACCCGTAATCCGCATACTTGCAACATCTGTGGTCTTTATTATAAGTCGTTGGCAGGACTTAAATGTCACATTAGACAGAAGCATTATGACTGACAAAGAAAGTTTAGGCTGTCGGATCGTCATACGCCGAAATCGACGGGAGTGTCCATCATGTGCGTGCGTGTGTGTGTGTGTGTGTGTGTGTGTGTGTGTGTGTGTGTGTGTGTGTGAGGATAAATATACGTATATGTATATGTATGCATCTATGTATACATGGCGGCGAAATGGTAGTCCTGAGAGCATATAGATTCTTAAACTCGTTGTTCAAATACTGCGTATGGCAACCTTGCCGTTTTTACTTCCGAAAGCAACCAATAAAGTACCAACAATACATACACACTCACACACATTCACAAAGATATATATATATATATAATACAAATAATATATGAGTATATGCATATATACGTACATATATGTACATACCTTCATCTACATGTATATATAAATGCATATCTGGGTACAGGACGTTGCAAAAGAAAACGTGGACAAAATGATAAACGGAGTACAGAAAACACACAAGCCACATAGAAAACATTTCCTTCATCAGCTACCACCATTCTAAAACTAAGCGTTTCGAAGAGTTAGGGCAGGACACATTGTTAGAATGGCTCTTCCCACGGACGACAAATTAAATTTAAATCAAATTTGTAACGTGGAGGAATGTAGTGGCGGACAGAAAACAAGACAGGAAAACGAAACAGTGAAAATAAACAAGAAAGGTCAAACGGCCAGACGTGAAAAAAATGTGTATACTGAACAGTGTGAAGCAATGTATGGAGGTGCAATGGCCCAATGGTTAGGATGCAGCGGACTCGCGGTCGTAGGATCGCGGTTTCGATTCCTAGACCGAGCGTTGTGAGTGTCTATTGAGCGAAAATGCCTAAAGCTCCACGAGGCTCTTGCAGGGGGAGTGGCGAACCCTGCTGAACTCTTTCACCACAACTTTCTCTCACTCTTTCTTCCTGGTTCTGTTGTACGTGTATTTCGGAAGGCCAGCCTTGTCACACTCTTTGTCACGCTGAATCTCCCCGAGAACTACGTTAAGGGTACACGTGTCTGTGGAGTGTTCAGCCACTTGCACGTTCATTTCACGAGCAGGCTGCTCCGTTGATCGGATCAACTTGAACCCTCGTCGTCGTAACCGACGGAGTGCCACATTGCTTGCTTGCTTGCTTGCTTGCTTGATATGTATGTATGTATGTATGTATGTATGTATAGGTAGATAGATAGATAGATAGATAGATAGATAGATAGATAGATAGATAGATAGATAGATAGATCAAAACGGTTATAATAATCGTTCGAAATTAAATGCTGCCAAACTTTGCTTTGTTTAATCGCTTCAAATAATAGCGGAAAACAGAAGCTTATTGTATTTATAATTCCTCTGTATTTAAATGTTAAGCAAGTATATCGAGAAGTTTCACGATTCACTAGGCAGAATATCTAGCAGACTGAAACTAAATTGCAGTATTAAGGTTTCTATATATTTTTTCTTTTACAATACACAGAAACTTTCTTGGTTAACTATAGCAGATTGTAAATTAATCACATATCCTTCTTACTTTCGTTTGGGTGATACAGAATTTTGAATTTAAAATAGACATTATCTCTTAAGATCTTATATAAATTTTCTTCAGAACTAAACATGATTATGAATTGAGAAACGGTTATTCGCTGAGATATTGTTATAAAATTTCTTCTTCGTCGAAATTAGTTTAATCTGATAAGAATGTATTTCTATATCCTGATGCGACAAACATCTTCAGTTTCTTTGGTAAGGATTACCTACCGACATGCACTTGAACATCTATTTTCAATTTTGTTTCGTCCTATCTTTCTTTCGTTTGATAACTCTTTCAATGATCTGATATTTCTCTTCATCTCTTTCTCTCTCTCTCTTTCTCTCTCTCTCTCTCTCTCTCTCCCTCTCTCTATTTATCTCTCTCTTTCTCTCTCTATCTATCTCTCTCGTTCTCTCTATGTTTCTCTCTTTCTCTCTTAATATATTGGGTTGAGGAATAATTCATGAGCGTTTTTTTGTTATGAAATTTAAAAATACACTCAGAAATAAAACGGATTGGCAAATATTTTATGCTATTTGAAAGAGAATGTTTTGCTCTACAAGATAGTGTGTTTTGATATTTTAATTTTATTGATTTTTGTGTTTATTTTAGATCATTAAAATGGAATGTCATGTGGGAAAAACTGAGCATTTTCGACGCCCTTTACTTTTTGCATTTAATCAAGGTTTTAAGGCCGTACTTCAAAAATGGGAATTTTAACCTCAAGGATAGATTACATACCGGTCTACCAATTGAGTTCGTTGAAGAGCAGGAAAATTCATATCCAACGACCAGAAAATTGTCAGCGCAGATGGATTGTAATAACAAAAACTGTGGTGAACGACCTTCACTCAATGGGCAAGGTTCATCAAACTCAATTGGTCAACCGGCGTGTGAGTCGTCCTTGAGGTCAAAATTCCAATTTTTGAAGCGCAAAAACCAACGGTAGGTGGTACTTTGAGGCATTGCTTCTTCTCCATACACAGCACAAACATCACGAGCATTTTCGGCGGACTTAACGCCTCATTTAAATACAAAAAGCAAATGGTGTCAAGAATGCAGTTTTACCCACTTGAAAAATACACAAAAATCAAAAAAAAAAAATTTAATCAATAAAATTTAAAAAACAATAAAATTAAAAAATCAAAACACACTATCATGTAGATCAAAACATATTTTTTCATAAAACATTTCGCCAATACGTTTTATTTCTGTGTGCATTTATAAACTTGAAAAAAAACCGCTCAGGGATGTGGCAGTACTTGTTAACACAATATTTTTGATTTATCTGAGACATGGTTCTCCTGGGATATTATCTAGATGTTTCTGACATTCTTTTCTTATCATACCTAGGACACCCACAATAACAGAACAGTTCTCGCTTTCAGATACCACATCTTTTGTATTTCAATTTACTTAATTTGTCCAATTCCTTTTCAGATATATTTTTACAGAGGGAACACTTACATCTATTAGTCTATAAGTATTCTTCCCTGTTTTTAATGATTATGTTTGATCCATTAGCCTGAATCGTTCTGTCGGTGTTGACTGGAAAATCCCAGAGGATAGTGACATTTTTACTTTCAACGACTGGCTCATGATGATGTTCGTACTAGTAAACAGTTGTGTTGATTTTGTACTATTTACACATTTTCCTATATAAATACTGTCCAACCCTATAGTGGCAATTTTTGTATTCGTTTAGTGTCAGCACAGGACATCCTGTGACGAATTGGTCTATTGTTTCCTCAAATTTCTTGCAGAATCTGCTTTTAGGGCCAGAACCGTTTTGAAGAACATAGTTTTTGGTAAGCAAGCTTTGATCTTGTGCCGCCAATATGAAACCTTTGCTCTCTGCTTTCAATCCTGAGCTTCTCAGCCAGTGATGGGTTGTTGCTTGGTCTACATCAACATTTCGGCTTCTGGCTCCATCGCTCCTCAATTTGTTTCTGCCCGTTCCTTTTTGCAGTCTGTTTGATCCGTTTTGCTTGTTTGGTGGCAGTGGTTTCGTGTTTTTCATCTAATTCAGGGTTAATGCCAAGTTCCCTTGCGAAAAATGGAAGCTTCCTTGACAAGAGAATGTGACTTTTTGCTGCTTTCGTGCTTGCACACAAGCCGCAGCATCCGGTCCTCTGTATTGGATAAGTACTTGTTCATTGCTATTGTGGAGGTCCTATAGCACAGTTCTACCTGCATCATTCCTCTCCTCCATCACTTCTAGGTAGGTACAGACGATCGACGTCTGATTTTGGGTGGTGCATTTTCTTAGATGTTAGTATTTTTCTTGTCTTCCTGTTCATGCGTTAGAGTTCTGTGAGATTCCTGTTCATGATGCTAAGACTGTGTAGGACTACTGGAAGTGCCAGGATATTAATGGCGTCGATGCGATTTTCGGAGTTGAGTTCAGTTTTTAGTATGTGTCGTATTCTTCTGTAATACTCCTTACGTATTTTTTTCTATCATAATAACATGTTGTATGCCATCTCCTTTGTTTATCTCTAAGTATTTATAGTTTTCTTGTGGGTCAAGCTGCTTGATAGTAGTGTCGTTATCTAATTTAATGGAAACTGTTTGCTTGAGCTTGTCTCTTTCAAAAGTTGCTTAGCACACTTATCACTTATCAAGGGCCAAAATCCAGCCGGATGTCATTGTTGTTGTTAACAGCCCTACTAGCGCTACTAGCCCAGATCACCTATATAAAACAGATGATTTACTATAATATTGTACATTTTGAACCCATACTTGGTGTTACTCACTTCGTTGCGAAGGGAGATCAGTGCCATGAAAAAGAGTAATGGGAAGATGGAGTCACCTTGAGAGATGCCTCGCTTGATGTTGATGTTGTTAGATTGACTCATCCTATTACTATGGTTTAGAAAGAGACGTGTATTCCGCTTGACTATGCTACCTTGTAAGAATTTAGAGACGACAGGAAAGATCTTGTATATCTCAAGGGCCTTGAGTAGCCGATCATGTAGTCTATCTATGCCATACTCAGTTTCTTTTTCTTGCTCCGGCAATTCTGTATAATCATTTTATTTATGAGTAATTGATCTTTGCAACCTTTTTGAGTTTGTAAAAGGATAGAGTTATGTTCCAGGAAAGTGTATATTCTTTCAGTTAGTGTATATTCTTTCAGTTAGTGTATATTCTTTCATCCTGCATTTGTCAATTACCCTACAAAATTTTTTTGCATCTGTCTTGAATACCTTGTTTTGTCGATAAAATTTGATTCTTTTGTCATATCTTCTGAGCCGTTATACTTTCAGTTGTTTTCGTTGTTTCACTAGTTCCTTGGTTGCAGGTAAGTTTATAAAATCTCTGATTTTATATTTTTGCTTTATTTTTCTAGCTCGTTTACGCAGGATGTGTGCGGTGCTTAGTAGTGCTATTTTCTGTATGTTATATATACTTGTTAGTCCTGCTATTTTTATGTACTTGTCTGAATATTTTTATCATACCTAATGCGCCCACTATGATAGAAATTGTTTCTGGTTTTTAGACTCCACATTCGAGTTATTTCTATTTCCAGATCCTTGTATTTTGAAAGTTTCCCCATTTCTTTTAGAGAAACATTGTCATCTGTTGGTATTGATATATCGATTAGACAGTATTTTTTTCATAGTGAACTCTGACAACTATATCCGGCATATTAGCCTTAATTTCTCTATCTGTGTGTATTTGGCATTATTATTATTATTATTATAATTATTATCATCATCATCATCATCATCATCATCATCATCATCATCATCATCATCATCATCATCATCATCATCATCATCATCATCATCATCATCATCATTATTATTATTATTATTATTATTATTATTATTATTATTATTATTATTATCATCATTATTATTATTAATATGTTGGCTAGACTTCAATAAAGCCAACGATGATTTTCCACACTGCTGGCTATTCGGGAAAAAATATTGTTAGTCTTCTCATTGAACCCAACAGAAAAAGTTATGAGATCATGGGAAGTAGAACTATAATGCGAAAACGAATCCTCAGGAAATGTTGAAATGTTCAGTGGTATATTCCAGGAAAACTCGATCTCTCCGTTACTTGCGCTTATCCTTCGGACCAACACAGTGAAAAAATCTTGGCCTGCATATATGTTTGCCAAATGCAAAGTGAAAATGAACCGCCTGATATAGATGGAAGACCTCTAAACTGTGCACGGAAATAAAAAAGACCTGGATTCTCTGAGCCAAACTGCAAAGATATATAGGAAGTATATTGGCATGCAGTTGTGGAAAATATGTATGCAGAGAAACCAAAAGATTAAATCTGATATCGAAAAAGTACCACAACATGATATCATTATCATGAGATCACTGAGCAATTATGAGGGGTACAAGTGCTTCGGAATGCTGTTCGATGATAAAGTAATAGAAAGTAAAATGAGAGAGTCCCTAAAGAATACAAAAGAAGGATAAAGAAGGTACTGAAAACACAGCTAAAAGGGAAAACTGTTATCAAAGCAATAAATACATGGGTCTATACTAGTTCTGACATTCACTGCTCCTTTTCAAATTTAGATAGAACCAGGAAGATGCTCACAATGCACACCATCCGAAAAGTAATATCTTGTGCTCTATTTACTGGGAAAGGAGTGCGGCAGATATTTGTTAAAACACAGAAAACATTATCAGAGCAGCGATGTTGAGTTTTGGAAAACTATGTTGTCTGTAGTGAAGTTAGAACGCTTACTGGGGTCAGAAATATTGAGAAAATCACTGGAACAGTAAGCGAATTCAAAGGCAGAAGGAAAATGACAGAATAATTAGTCGATATGTAAAGGAATTACATGTCCAGTTCATGCATCAAACCAGACTGTTGGAATTAAAGAACGCTGGTTGTGGCTGACAGGTGGAAACCTGAAACAAGAAACTGAATCGTTAATTATATTCTCTAAGGAACATGCTATTGTTACGAACTTCATTAAAACAAATATTGAAAATCTCATTCGTGCGCGAGCGCGCGTGTGTATCTGAATGTGAAAAATGGCGTGCATATCTATGTGTATGTACATATAGACTGAATTAAGCTAAAGAATACCCTGTAAATAAAAACCACTAATTGTTCTATCAGTAATATGGTAACGAAAACATATACGTTACTTTCATAGATTAAGTAAGTAATGTGTGTGTGCGGGGGGGGGGGGGTATACATGTATATTGAAAATATTGGTTGAGGTGAAATATACAAGTATTGCATGTCCTCATTGTCAATAATATATACAGTGTTTTATAAAAATATAGAATATATACAATAAACATAAAATATATGAAACATATATATAAGATATACTATCTTAAAAAGAAACTAGAAATTGATTAATAGTTGTTATTATTTTATGATGGATGATATTAAGAGTGCAAAGGCTAACACAATGGTTGCTAAATTTTATAACTAGTTAGATGCAAGTTTTGATAAAAGTATTTACATTGTGTGATGTTTCAATTATATAATTTGAACAAAATACTGTAAGAGAGCAAATGAAGAAAAGCCAGGAAAAATTAATAAAGCAAACAATATACATACATTACCATGTCAAATGAAATAGATTCATTAGCCATAGTAGTGAATGATAAATAGATGTTATTATCATAAATTTCTTGATAAGGACGTTAGATTGTAATTTCTATATGGAAAAATATAAAACCAATAATATTAACGATTTTAATTAGAAAAATCGATGTAGAAATGCTAGTAGATTATATTAGAGGTCAAAATTAATATTTTAGGGGATGTGTAAAAATATTATGGGTGCTTGTAAAAGTTTTAAATTGTTTATTTAAATGGTAAGTTAACAAGAAGTTCATGTAATGTTGGAAGAAAGTATGCGAAATAGGTGTATACTAATTAAAAGTCTTTTTAATAAATATCTGTCTATGAAAGATAATTATGTTTACAAGTATTATAGATGTAATCTAATTATAGCTGACGTTATCTCTACACGAACAAGTGTGGTGAGAAGCAATAATAGAGTAGAAATTAGATTGGGCGGGTAGATAAGGGTTTTTTAGAGTTATAGAAGTATACCAGTAATTGATTGGAATTTCTTACTAAATAATCGTAAATTAAGAAAATGTATGTGTAATTTAAACCCGAAGTAGAGTTAGTCTAATGCTGATAATAGATTTTGAAATTCTTCTGTTTTATATTTTACATTCCGTTGAGTAGTGCACATCAGATTCAAGTAGTACACGCAGTATATCAGAGGTTTGGGGCGGGGAGAGAATGTTTCAGCTCTTTGCTCACCCCTTCTTCGTTTTTGAGAAAAGCGACATTGGAAATGATCTCTTTCTGGCTGTGCTACATAGACAATTGCGAAATAGAAAGAGAAAGAGGAGCTCCTTTAGTGCATAAACGCAACTTTCAGTCCCCAAAATAGGAAAAATTTGAACCCGGGGTGGATAGTCAGAAGAATACCGGGTGACATTGTATCAAACTTTCTAACTGTCATGCCAATTCGCTACATTAATGGATTGAAAGTAATCCTTTTTAATATAGGCACATGGCCTGAATTTTCGAGGGAGGGGATAAGTTAATTACATCGACCCCAGGGCTCAACTGGTACTTATTTTATCGACCCCGAAAGAATGAAAAGTAAAGATGACCTTGGTGGCATTTGAACTCAGAAACGTAAAGATGAACCAAATGCAGCTAAGCATTTTGTCCGGCGTGCTAACGATTCTACCCGCTCACTACCTTAATGGATTTAAAATGATCTCTTGTAAATTAGCAAGGAATATCCAGAGAAATTTGTAATGTTTTCTGTCCAGGTTCCTCAAATGGAGAATTCCTAGAATGTTACACAAATCTTCATTGTACCACTAATTGATTGCAATTGGATAATGTGAATCAATTTATTTTTCTCTTCCTTGGAGAATCCCACCATTTCTATACTATTGTGCAAATTTGTTGTTACATAACCCAGTGCACCTATAATAATGAGTATAAATGAAATGGGTATATATGAGCTTGCTTATAAGAGTTGTAAACATCATATTAGTTCTCCTTATGAGACAATGACCGGGCATTTAAACACTACAACAGAGTGCATGACATTTGCTCCCTTTCACGTTGAACTTCTTATGCCGAGTTAATGCTTTTATTGAAATGTTCCACCATGTTTTTGTATTTTAAAGGTATTGGTACATTCTGGTCCAGGAGTGCCTATAGCTTTATAAACGATTTTAGCGATAATGTCACCTCTCATGGGTAATATCATGCGGACAAATTCGGACAGCTGATGATAATGCGATATTTTCCACATTGGTATGGTACGTTTTTCATTATAACTTAGAACTTTAGCGGCATTGTTGACCATATATTTGGCAGTTATGCCCTATTCTTGAATAGCAAAGATGCAGCTTCGTAGATAAAATTTGACGTATCCAAGAGAGGTTATTATTCCTGTCAATGTATGTATTCATGTATGTGTATCTATGTGGATGTTTGTTTGTGTGTGTGTGCGCGCGGGCGTTTGTGTCCGTGCGTGCTCATGTGCATATGCGTGTATGTATTTGTTTATATTTACCAGTTAAACTGGTGCTGCACTCCTATTTGTCAAAATACTTGGCTATATGATAACAAAAGACTAAAATAATAACTTCAAAGTAAGTATTGGGGCTGGATTTCGTTGACTAAACCCGTTTGAGAATGTTGTTCAAATCGAAATACCAAAACACTGTTGTTGTAAACCATGAATTTCTAACGCGAGTTTACTAGCAAAGCTAATTTACACCTTAATGTTTTCCAGAAGCTAAATACAGACAAGCGACCAAACTGAATATAATTCGAAGTACATACAATACAGCACGGAACTAGATAGTTATAAAAAGACGTCTAAAATACTATTAACTAATCACAAACTATGTTGTAAATATCGTCTAGAAAATTCACAGTAAATCAACTTAAGTCAACTTACTAAACGTGTATGATGAAGTTAATACTGGAATAAAACTTCTTAGGACAAGAACTACTTCATCTCTAAGGAGAGCTATATAGGAGAAAAAAAAGCAATATAAAAGAAAAATAAGCTATTGCGATCAGAGTACCGATGTAGAAAATAGCTGATGCTTGAATATATTTAACACAATAAAATGGGAACTAGGTTATACATATCGAAACAACTAAACCAGGCACATGCGTTTCTAACGCTAATGTAATGGATAAACAGAATTGTATTCTTATCTTCATTAAGATCTGGTTGCAGACAAGTGTTCAATTTGAATACAACTCAAAATGCATACAGGTAGGGTGGGAACCTGCCAAGTTAATAAAAGAGTAGAATTTCTTTTATTCATTCGCATATAATTCACGTTGCAAACATCTTTACAAAGAGAACTCGAATAATTTAGACGGTCAACTTATTGTTTCCAGTACATTTTCTTTAGATTACAATACAATGAGTAGGTGATTATGTTGATCTATCAACGTAATACTCATTTGTTGAACCCGACCTGATGTCCTTCACATTTATCCTTGTGTGTGATAACTCTCGCTACAAACTTGGAATATTGTACTACGTATCCAGCCAGCCAGCCATATCTTGTGTGCTATGACAGACGCTGGACCTTGAAGCGGTTAACATCAATACGTATCATAATATAGGCGCAGCGTAATACTCTAAACGATGCGATGTTTTTATAGAGATGCATTTTTGTTTTTAGTCGTGGAATTGGTTCGCTCATAGACTTGGTGTTGGTAAAAGGAAAATGGTAGCAAATTACCTGCAGACCAGTTGTCATTGTAGTAATGATACTGTCAAGTTCTGATTAAGGAAAGTGAGTAATGACTGAGTTGCAGTTGTCAATTAGATGGCGAAACGAGAGTCGACACATCGACAATAAAGTGGCAACAACTTATTGCAAGTATATACACTTGTCTGCGTATATATAACTTGTGATCGTGTGGGTGACTATATATATCTGTGTGTGTATGTGTGTGTGTCTGTATTTACACACGAACATATATACGTGTATATGTGTTTGTAGGGTGTGTGTGTGTGCGTGTGTGTGTGTGTGTGTGTGTGTGTGTGTGTATGTGTGTGTAATTTCGGTGTTCATTTGCATGTCTGAATTGCTGCCAGCAGGAAACGGTAACAAAAATGTGGTGAAGAATTATTTCCCCATGAAAGGTTTAAATAGTAAAGAAACATATATATTTGATTGTCTAGTTTTCTCTATTACCTAAAATATCACGTTATCTCTCTCTAAAGTTTTCTCAACCAATAAGCGAACGTATATCAGTTACTATTATAATGGTTGGCTAAATCTGAACAAGCTTCTATAAAATGCCGGAGAATAGAATATATTATTACTTCACTTCATATTTGTGGGAGCTTCGAGGAAAAATGTTTCAGGCTCCAAGTAATTTATTCAATTCAAGAAGATAATTTTCATTCAAGCAACAATCTAAAAAAGGCAATTTCTTACCACGTTTTTCCTTCGACGAATTTTGGATATTTTCTAACACACACACACACACACACACACACACACACACGCAGACTCACACACATACGTTGATATATATATACGTTGATATATATATATATGAAATATATGCATACAATATATATATATATATTTATTTATTTATATATATATGCATGCATATACAATATATATGTATATACCAGCATATATTATATGTATATGTCTGTGTATGAGTATTTATGTGCATATACATTTATGTGTATCCGCTCATATAGGTGTACGTATGTATGTGTGTCTATGTATGTGTAAAATTATTTGTGTATATAAATGTACATGTATACGTATATTTTTCGCTTTACCATCTCCCGATGAATTAGAATATTTTTCATTGTCTGTATTTGAGTATGTGTTTCTCCCAGTGTTATATATGCTTGTGTTTGATCATTTGTATGTACAATGTATACAAGAATGCTTTACGCAGTTGTATGCGTATTATTTTTATTGCTTATACCCTGCGAGAAATAAAAAGAGAAAACAAAGTACTTTCCATCTGTTTCAAATGACACAATGGAAGGAAACAGAATGTAAAAGAGTGAAGGTATCTGAAGATATTTGTAACAAGAAAGGTGTAAAAGAAATTCTGGGGGATAGTCAGTGTTGAGAATTGTCAAGTGAAATAAATGTCTGCATTCAGCAATTAAATGATTCCTATTCAACACTAACATTAAATTTAGTTATCAACGTTTTGCGGCGATATTTTCCAAGTAAATTATCAACACTTAAGTTTCACAACCATCAAGGCTGATGGCAATTACAGTGACAGTGATCTTCCTGTTAGGGAAGATGATGGTGGAAGTGAAGATCATAGTGATGATGATAATGATTAAAATGTTAAAGGCCATGGTGGAGATATTCTTAGTTGCGTGTAAAAAAGTTAATAGTCTATACGATTGATTTTGCGGCATATTATGTGGAACAGGAAATGAACAGGATAAAAAAGCTCTATGATATGCAATTTCAATCCTCAGAAAACGCATTTTTCTATTGGGGTAATTTCACGAAGAAAACTTCTAAAAGAAATTGGTTTTCTTCTTCTATCCAATTTTTTTTTAATTCTTTCTGCTATAGGCACAAGGCCTGGAATTGTGGGCGAGAGATAGTTGATTACATCAACTTCAGAGCTCCACTGTACTTATTTTATCCAGCCCGAAAAGATGAAGGGTAAAGTCGATCCCGGTGAAATTTGGAATCGATAATGATAATGATAATAATAATAATTATTATTATTATAACTTGCTGCATACAACTGTACGAAAAACGGGAACAGTTCTTCCAAGAAAAAAGAGAAATTAAAATAAAAACGAAAAGATTATACAGAAAGTTAAACATAGTGGTAGCATTTAACTTATTAATAAGCAAACCAGAATCAACACCAAAAACTGGTTGCTGGAAGGCCAAACCACCCTAATTCCCAAAAACAAAGACACCGTACTCCCACAAAATTATAGGCCAATAACATGCCTATCAATAATTTACAAAACCTTCACATCAGTCATCAATAACCGGCTTATAATACACCTAGAAAACAACAATATTTTACCAGAAGCATAAAAGGGGTGCCGGAGACGGATGCATGGTTGTAAGGAGCAACTTCGGGTAAACCGATCCATTATGGATGACTGTAAGAGGTAAAAGACAAACCTTAACATGACTTGGATTGTCTACCAGAAATTTCTCTACACAAATAAAGTAGCTCCAACAATACTAAAATATATCAAACACGCAATGGCAAACTGGAAAACCAATATAACACTGGGAAATAAATCACAAGTCATTAAAAACTACCCTACACCCATAGGAAGAAGGATTTTCCGAGGAGACACGCTGTCACCCCTAGTTTTCTGCTTTGCTCTGACCCCGCTAACAAACTTGTTAAATGAAACCAACATGGGTTATAGATGCTATGGACAAACAATAAAGTATCCACTGTATATGGATGATTTTAAAATTTCCTCTAAAAATACCACAAAATAGAAAATCTAAAAATTGCCCATAGTTTCAGCAAGGACATCGAGATGAGCATGGGACTGGACAAATATGCCAAAGTGACACTGAGAAGAGGCAAATTAATCAACATTGAAAATACTGCACTCGACATAGACACGGAAATCGGAGAATTAGACCACAATCGGCCATACAAATATCTAATAATAAACAAAGCCGCTAAAATACAACACACAAGAATAAGAGAGAAAATTAAGAGAGAGTATTACAGAAAAGTTAGACTAATATTAAACACTTAACTCAATGCTAAAAATAAGATAATAGGAATAAACACACTAGCCATTCCAATCATAAATTACAGCCTCGAAATGTTAAACAGGAAGATCAATGAATTGAGAAACTTAGATAGAAAAACCAGAAAACCTAACAGCACACTGAAGTCACCAAAGCAGACGCAGAGAGAATATATCCACCTCGCTCAGAAGGAAGCTGTGGCCTAGCACAGATAGAGGTCGTAACCTGACACAAATAAAATAGCAACAGTTGACTAGAAAAGTACTTAGAAACAAATAGTGGAAGACAACTACGTGTAATAAAGCAAACCGAGAAAACGCTTTTCTCTATACACAAGCAGGTGACAAAATACAAAACAGAAACAAGCTACACTGATACACTGATCTCAGATGGCAACATAGTAGAAATGGCCAAAGAAACAAAAAAAAACAACTTGAAAACAGAACTACAAAACAGACTAAAGGAGAAATGGAGAAAAAATCACTTCATGGCCAATACCCTGCAAGGCTTGACAGTGAAGTGAGCCAAAGTAAAAACTAACAATGGCTCAAAGGCACTGCACTAAAAGCTGGATCGAAAGGACTGATTCTCGCTGCACAAGACCAATGCCTGACTACAAACAACTATAAAAGCAAAATAATGAAAGCATGCTCTAACACCAGATGAAGAATATGCAACCAGCACAATTAGACATTTGACCATATCATTTCTGGCTGTTCAGTTTTTGCCAAATTTGAATATATATACAGACATGACCGAGTAAGTAGTTATATCCACTGAACAATATACCAAAACTACAATATAAAAATTGATAATAAATGATATAAACATGTGCCAAACAAGTACATGACAAAGACAAGGCGGCAATGATCTGGCCAACTGACATAAATAAAAGCTAGTCGCCCAAACTGACAAAGAAATAAAAGCCAGTTGACCAGACAGAATAATTAAGAACTGGAAAAAAAAAAAGACACTTGCTTCCTGGTAGGCATTGCAATCCCTTCTCACAAAAATATTGCCCGAAAAGATGTGGTGAAATTGTCAAAGTACAAAAACATTGAAATTGAAGTATTCATGTTGTGGAGCACTAGGCATAACAAAAAAAAAATGAACAAAAACGTAGAAGTTATAACTGGACCTTCAACACTACACACTATCCAAAAAACAACCCTGATAGGAACAGCTCACACTATCGATTCAATAAAACAACCAAAACGAAACAATCCACAAACACAAAGCATACTCTATATAATAAATATCCATAAAATAAACACCAGACCCCCATAACAAAAGAAACTAACGCAATATGATACCGGAAAAAGTTTGCACTTCACCAACAAAAAAAAGAAGCACACAACGCTGGACACACCTCAGTAACACGGAAATGTAACAGGTGAAGCAGTAGACATTTGCCAGAAACTACCAAATGCTGAACAATGATAATAATAATAATAATAATAATAATAATAATAATAACAACACCAGGGAAGTTTAAGAGACACCGGGGAAGTTTAAGAGTCACCGGGGAAGTTTAACATGTGAGTACGATAAATCACTGCTCCGAAACTTATCCAAAAACATCGGAAATAAAGACATCGCATGGAGCCAAAAAATAGCTGACAAAGGGTTGGATTATACCCGAGTAAGTAATACTCATTGAAATTTATTTCTATTTTTCCAAATATAATGATGTATTTTAACTTGATACCTCCACTACCCGAACAGCGATCGTAAACACACGTGTTACATCAAAATTCAGACCAACTCCAAACCCAAACACCATGTGCAAAAAATAGCTGACAAAGGGTTGGACTATATCCGAGTAAGTAATACTCATTGAAATTTATCTCTATTTTTCCAAATATAATGATGTATTTTAACTTGATACCTCCACTACCCGCACAGCGATCGTAAACACACGTGTTACATCAAAATCAGACCATCTTCGAACCCAAAAACACCATGTACAAAAAATTACAAACAGATTAAATAACACCGGTATTATTCCACCCAAAAATAACAACCGAGAAGTACGTACTGTAAGCTTGTTACGAAAAAAGTACGAAGATATGAACGTGCAAAACAATCTGACAACAGAAATAAACGAACCGGTACCCTACGAAAACGATGACCGTCAAAATAAAGGGCCGGACGTTGTTCCTCATGTCCCGCAAACAAAACCAAAACGGCATAAATGGACACGTGAGGAACACATTTCGATCCTACACGCCTATTTCACAACAGTGCTCTACCCAAAAAACGAAAACGCAACAACACATACATATAAAATATGGAAGAAAAATTATGTAAATATAGACCTCGATAAAACAATGAACCCTAACAAACTAGCTAACATAAGAAGATATATTCTAAAAGCAAAAAATAAAAATATCAGAAATAGAAATAGAACAATTGAAAGAAAAAAATACATCAGGAAAATCTAGATAGTAGTCACACAGCAATGCCAAATAATAATATAAACACTGAGATAGCAAAACACGAGGACAAACGTAACATTTCCGGCAAAAACGAAGTAAACAAAAAACAACAAACCCAGACCGTAGAGATGTATAATAGTGTACAAAAAGCACCAATCCAGAACACCACAGACAAACATGTGAATGAAAAGGAAGGCAAAACAAATATAAAGCCTGGAAATAACGAAGGGAAACCTAATAATTACGATACTATGAAAATGAGAATAACCAAAGAACTGAAAACCACAGATCTTAGAATGGACCACAGATTATATCTCCCAAAAATCAAAATAGACAATAAAACAACATCAATAATAAATAGTATAAACCTGGCCGTCACGGAACTAACAACCACAGAAACAACAGGCAATATCACTGAGCTAAATGACATAATATATGCGGCAGCCACTGAAGCCACAAAAGAAGCAGGATACTCACTCAAACCCATCCGAACAGGAGTTCTACCACCCAAACAGACCTTGTGGATAAATAACATCCAGAACAAAATTTAAAAAAAGAGAAAAGATTTATCGATTCTCAACGAAATTAGTAAACAATCAACACTACTAAGTAACAAGAAGAAAACAAAAATACTGTACAAATACAACATTACAGAAAAAGACTTACCTGAGGCAAAAGAAAAACTAAAGCAAGACATCCTTGCCAAAGCACAAAGAATCCGCCGGTATGAGAAACGCCAACGTTTCTTTGAACAAAACAAACAGTTCAAATCCAACCCCCAAAAACTCTACCAAGAACTGGGTAAAAATAAAATAGACATTACTTCAGCACCAACAGCAGAAGAACTAGAGAAATTCTGGAAACAAATATGGTCGGTGAAGCAACAACCCCAGAAAAGGACCATTAAAACAACGAACTTAGCACCTGAGCAACTCTGGGCCCCTATAACAACTGAAGAGGTCACCCAGACACTGCAAAGACTAAGCAACTGGAAGGCACCTGGACACGACAAGATCCCCAATTTCTGGTTAAAACACCTGCCAGGAATGCATAAAAAGCTGGCAGAAAACTTTAACAACATACTAGCAGATCCAGAGACAATGCCTGAATGGCTCACAAAAGGGAAAACCATCTTAATCCCCAAATCCACGGAAACGGAGAAACCACAAAACTATAGACCTATAACCTATCTCCCTACGATCTACAAAGCCTTTACTGCAATAATATCGCAGAGATTGAGTAAACACCTGGAAAATAACAACCTGTTTCCAGAAGAGCAGAAGGGATGCTGCAAGGGCTCATACGGCTGTAAAGATCAATTATTGATCAATAAAGCCATAACTGAAGACAGCCGCAGAAAGAAGAAAGGCCTCAGTATGGCCTGGGTGGACTACCAAAAGGCTTTCGACAGTGTTCCCCACACGTGGATTCTGGAAACACTAGCCATAAACAAGGTGGCACCAATTATCATAAAATACATAGAGCACTCAATGAACAAATGGCAGACAGTGCTACAGCTCCAAACAAAAGAGGGACTTGTGAAAACGAAAGCCATCTCCATTAGAAGAGGAATATTCCAGGGAGACACGCTCTCTCCACTCCTGTTCTGCCTGGCACTCACACCTTTAACAGAATTATTAAATAGAACTGGATGCGGTTACAAATGCTACGGAAAAACAGTCAGCCACCTTCTATATATGGATGACCTAAAATTATATGCTAAAAACGACAAAGAGCTAGAAACACTACTACAGACAGTACACGGCTTTACCAAGAAAATAGATATGAAATTCGGATTAGAAAAATGTGCCAAAGCAACCCTGAAAAGAGGAAAATTAGTTAAAAGTAGCAATATAACACTAGATAAAGCCAATGAAATAAGAGAACTAGACGAAAACCAACCATATAAGTATTTATGAGTCAATGAACTAGATAGGATACAACATACACAAATGAAAAAAAAAGTAAAGAGTACTATAGACGAGTTAGATCAATACTAAAAACAGAGCTCAATGCTAAAAACAAGATAATGGGTATCAACACTTTAGCTGTCCCAGTTATAAGCTACAGCTACAACATCCTTAACTGGACACTAAACGAACTATGTAAAATAGACAGGAAAACAAGAAAAATAATGACAGGATATAGGATGCACCACCCAAAATCTGACATAGAAAGGCTATATATACAACGCACAGAAGGTGGCAGGGGTCTTATACAGCTAGAAAACTATTATAAAATAACCACCATAGGACTGCAAAAATACCTACTCCAGAAGCAAGGGAAACTAATACAAATAGCCACAAAACACGAGCAAAACGAAAAACTGTTTTCAGTATTTAAGGAAGCTGACAAATACAAACAAGAAATCAATCTACCTAACAAATACGAAGAAGAAGAAGAAGAAGAAGAAGAAGAAGAAGAAGAAGAAACAAAAGCTATAAAACATATGAAATCCAAACTAAGACTAGAACAACAACGGACCATGATAAAACGATGGCAAGAAAAGCCCCTACATGGTAAATACTGGGCTAAACTAAATGCGAAAGAAATATACAGAGAAAAATCCCAGCAATGGCTGAGAAGCTCAGGACTCAAAGCAGAGACTGAAGGATTTTTAATTGCGACTCAAGCAGGCAACCAGATTTCTTGGGACGTCACTCTTTAGTGTAAGTGGATAGGGTGGTGTTTAGCCGAGAGGGAGTGTGAAAGCCTCACAAACTTCCTCAGCCGCTTTTAGGTCCATAATTCCTCTGACAGATACCAACTGAATTTCCTGAATGTGCCAATGTGGACATGGGCTAACAGCACCGGGTCTTCCAGATCGTATCTAGATAAGATATTCTGTGGGCCAGTTTCGATCCCGTTTTCAATGACTGGATTGCGGCAATGTACAGCGACTTCTTTTTGGTGGTCAAAGTAAACGGCCACCTATCGGAATCGCTTAGCATCGTTCGTTCGATTCGTCAAGGATCCCCACTCTCACCTCTTTTGTATTCTAGCTCTCGAGCCATTACTAAGGAAGTGAGATATTTCGAGGGACATCCCGCATGATCTAGAATGCTGAAGGTTCGTGTCAGCTTATGCGGATGATGTCACTGTAATAGTGTCAAACATCTCAGAAATTAGGGTGATCGGGAGTAGGAAGCGGTGACAGGAGCAAATATTAATCAGATGGTCTGCAACTTGGCACCTGGAGAAAGAGGTTCATGCCAACCGAGAGCATAGTAGGGTGCTAAACGGAAGGACCGGAAAATTGTCTGGGCTCTGGTTTGGTCCTGCTTGCAAGTGGACAAGAACTGGGAGGAGGTGACGAGAAGGGTGACCAGTCTCCCTCAGAAATGAGCAGAAAGGAAGCTGTTCCTGAAGGGTCGGGTGGAGGTGGCGAATGCGTACATCGCTTCCGTCATCTACTACCACATGACTTTCGTCCCTTGCTCTGCTTCGTGGCTGATCAAACAGGAGCGTTTGCTTTTCTAATCTCTGTGGAAGGAACATGTTCCACTCGTCAGATGATCCATCTGCTGTCGACAGCCGCTGATTGGAGGATTGGGCATGCCGTGGCTAATGATCATGTAGACACGTGCTGAGGCTGTGACATCACCATTTTCTTAACGATGAGCGGTGTGATCACCGTTTGTCAGACAAGATTTTCTGCAGCCGGTCTCATTGCTGGAGCTACACTCCTGGATCAAACGAAGACCAAGAAAGGGCGCTTGGCAACTGGAGTGTCGACAAGCGCTCACAGCTTTCTGCCAGTCCGGTAACACAGTCGGTGGAAGTTCCTCTGTGGAGTTCAATAGCGAATTAGGGGCGGGCAAGAGCAATGACGGGGTAACTCTGGACGTCGGGAAGAATCAATTAACTGGTATTTTCTGGGGCGCTCTGTCGTTTCGAGACAAGCTCTACAGACACGGGAATACTACTGTAAGACGGACCTGTCCCAGGTGTGCACTAGGCGACGAAACCGTCCTGCATACACTCGTCCAGTGTCCGGAAATTACTGACTTGGGGAGATTCGTCGAACAGCTGTTGAGACGTTATCAGCCGAGTCCATTGTGAAGATTGTTCCACTTTCTTTTGGACGGGAAGAAAAAGCTGTTTTCCTCTGACTGGTGGCTATGGTAGAGTTTGTGTGGTAGACGAGATTGTAAGGACTGAAGACAGATAATTTCCTCTTCGACCAAGCCCTCATCGACTTTTTCAAGTTCACTTGAAAAAGAAAGTGAAGGTGAAGAGGGAAATTCTGTCCCACCCCACCCCGCCAGTAATTATGTTGAAATGTGGGTGAATGTGGCGAGGATGGTCCGTGTGAATGGGCCAACTCTAAACATTCGCTTGTAAACTGGAAGAATTGAGGAGAGAGGCGCCTGTTGTGGTGCACCAGGCGGTCGGAGTAACCAGGATGTGTGGGGTTCCTCGGTTGTCTCCACTTTTTGAGGAATTGTTATTATTTAATTTTATTAGCTGTTATTGCAATTTATTGTATATTCGACATTGTTCCGAACCCCACTTGTCCCTCTTTCTCTCTTCTCCCACTACCACGTGATCCGTGACCATCTAAACCTCTCTCATCCTTTTTTCGCTTTGCCATTGACCAGGTCGGTCACGCTTCTTTGTGCTCCTACACTTTTTTCATACACGGTTTATTTGCTTCTTCCTTCGCTCTGACTTTCTATCTGCCCCTCTCACGTCTCTAGTCCTACTGGACATTTTCATTTTCCTTTGCTTTACCCCCATATTCATCTGTCAGCCGCACGGCTTCTTTTTTGTTGGGTTTTTTTTTTTTTGCATATGTATAATTATTGTAATTATTTTATTTTGACGAGTTTGTTTTCGTCATTGTCCTGTATTATTCCCAGTGACTTTTTACTAGCGACCGAAAGTAAACGATATCAACGAAGTCGCGAAATTATAAGGATTTTTTGGACGTTGACGAATGAGGAAATATCTACGAATTTTCTGTTTTTGTTAAATTTTCTGTTTCTGTTAAATTTTCTGTTTCTGTTAAATTTTCTGTTTGCTGCGTTTTCGTTAAATCTTTAAAATATTATTTATGTTATGCTACGCACTCCTTATTTTTTTAACCAGATATTGGTATATACATCGATATACACTCACAAACACCCACACACACATACACATGCACACACTTATGCATGCATAATGTAAACAGTATGATCCAAGCTGGTCTTTGTCAGCAATTAGTGAAGAAGAAGAAGAAGAAGAAGAAGAAGAAGAAGAAGAAGAAGAAGAAGAAGAAGAAGAAGAAGAACAACAACAACAACAACAACAACAACAACAGCAACAGCAACAGCAACAGCAACAGCAACAGCAACAACAACAACAAACTAAAGTAGTCAAACAATGCAGAGAGACATTGCATGATGACCATCCACAAGTGTTTCCACAATGACAACCTCATACAAACAGCGAATAATCTATCGAATTCAGGAAACTTGCTTTTCAATTACAGCAGTGTTACACTGAGTTTTCTGCAAAAGCTTTTCTTTTTTATTTATCTTTCATTTGTTTTCGTTTCTCATTCTTAAATTTCTTTATTGTTGGCAACTAAGTTCTCACCGTTTAAAATTTTTTTTTTAATTTTAAGTTTTTTAAAGGTTTAATAGAAAACTTTTTTAAAGGTTTAATAGAAAATAACAACTAATTAATCAATAATGTATGCACCCTTGTTGTTTACAACTTCTTCCCAACGTTCAACAAGATTTTCAATACCTCGTTGGTAGAAATCACCCGATTTCGACTCGAAAAATTGATCCAACCAAGCTCTCAATTCTGCATCAGTACTGAACGAAACTCAGCGCATAGCATTTGAAAGAGATCGAAAGAGGTGGAAATCCGTTGGTGCCAAATCAGGAGATTATGGCAGGTGTGGCAGCACTTCCCAGCCATGCGTTTGAATGGCTTCCTCGGTCATATTGGCGATATGAGGGCGGGCGTTGTCGTGCAGCAGAACTCCATGCTGCCGATTAGGTCTTTTCTCTTGAATAGCCGTGTTGAGCCGTTCCATCTGTTGAACACAGAGTTCCGCGTTGACCCTTTGGTTCCGTTCAAGCAATTCATAATGGATAATCTCTTCCCAGTCCCACCATACGCACAACATCGTTTTACGCGGATGAAGATCATGTTTCACGAACGATGCGGCTTGTTTACCGGGGCTAAGCCATTCCTTACGCTGCTTCATATTGATGTACAGGCACCATTTTTCATCGCCAGTAACGATTCGGTAAAGAAGTCATTGCTTGTGTCCACGAGTTGAGTGGTGACGAGCAAGCAAACCAGAGGAGATTGTGGCTCATTGATTTTTCTTGTTGTCACTTAAAGCATGCGGAACCCATGCTCCATACTTCCAAACCTTTCCCATCGAGTGAAGATGCTTCTCTATAGCAGTGTGGGAGTATTCCATTTTCTCTGCCAGTTCCCTTGTTGTTTCACGAGAATTTTCGCGCAAAAGTTGGTTTAATCGCTCTTCATCGAACTCAACTGGACGGCCAGAACGAGGTGCGTCTTTGAGGTCAAAATTTCCCTTTTTGAACTTGGCATACCAATCACGAGCGATTCTTTCAGCTTTGGAACCCTCTCCATACAAAGTAAAAATGTCGCGAGTAGCTTTTGTGGCCTTAGAACCTTGATTAAAAGCAAAAAGAAGGAGGTGTCGAAAATGCTCTTTTTCTCAACTTGACATTCCATTTTAATGATCTGAAAATAAACAAAAATTAACTAAAATTAACTAGAAAAAACAAAATCGATTCCAAAATGACTCAAAAATAGAATTCTCGAAAAAAA